>NC_057808.1:284332275-284419029 GCF_018294505.1 Triticum aestivum | reverse complement strand
AGAGTAGCAGCGATGCTAGGAAATCGATGGAGAAGGCTGAGGCCTAGACTTTCCAGCGGTCAGTGATGGTCGGTGAAGGCGGGCCATCCCTAGCTGGAGTGAAACTTCCTCCGTCGAGCCGAACAGAACTCAGTAACCTGGCCTAAGATTTGTAGTTGTCGGCTCCATGGCTGAGTAGAGTATAACGGGCATAGGAATGAACAAGAGGGATATGCGCGCTTCGCCGCGCCATTTTTCACTTGTTTGATTTAAAATGTTTTTTCTTTGATTTAATGTTTTTTTTGCCTTTGGGCTGTTGCAGTTAGCTGCCTCGTATCACCTAAGCCTATCCTGATCAGGCACTGCGATGAATTATTTTAGCTTGAGGCAAGTAATAGGTGCTGGAAATAATTATAACATTGAAATTCCAGCAATATATACAACAATCAAACATCCATATATCCGGTTGGGAACTGGAAGACATTTGCAAGATAAATAAGTGGACGACCGACAGTGGGCAAGGAACACGTCCAAAATAAATGTAGCAAACAAACACTATACAACTACTCACTTTGTTATTCCATTAGAATATTGTGCCAACTGCCTTGGAATTTCTGTCTTTGGTAAGCTTGGGGCAGATGATCGATTGGCAGCATCAATGCTCTGCATACCTACGCATAGAGTAAGACAAAAAATTAAATCACTCATACAGAATCATGAACATAGGCAAACACGTTGATGCCACAAAGAACTTAGGATAATTAGAGGAAGGAATAGCATAACATATTTAACAGAAGTGGATGAGAATCTAACGACAAAACTAACTCACTGAATCATCAAGAGTTAAACAAGAGAAGGAATACATGGCTAACATTTCCATATCTTATAGTGTGAATGTGTAGATCATGCAAAAACTTCCAGCCACCTTTAACTGCAAGAGAAAATTAAATTCAAATGGAAACAAAAGGATACTAAGTCTTTTCTAATAAAATCATATATTATAAAGCACAACACAATAAAATACTACATAAACAGGAGTGGCTGTGAAATGAACCTCTAATTAGTGCAGACCTTACCTACTTTGAAGTCCCACGCTTTATTTTTAGCCATTGCTGGATGAAGCCTTAATGAAGTTGGGTGGCAATTAGGTACTACTTCGATAAGTTGCATTTTTGGTGCTTAAAAACTGATGTTGAAATGATACTGCACATTTCTCAAATGTTACTATGTATATGGATTACCACAGACCACAGGTAATCACCATATGCTTCAGGTATTGAACAACTAAATATTTAGCAAGGGATGGCATAGATATAGTATGCCGCCTATATGACAGAGTCAAGTATTTGTCTATTTCACACAACGCGATGTAAACTAGTCCATGATCAATTACTTGGTGTTTCTCTCTTAAATAGTTAGTTATCATCATGTCAAAAGAAAAAGTTACAAGTTATCACATACAGGTGTGTTAATATTGTCTAGAACCTGACACGATCTTCAAGATCACACTTTGACCATCAATGTATTGAAGGAATTAAAAGATGAATAACAGTTTAGCTTATTAGAGGATCATACGAAGCGAGGAGGAAAACAAACATAGTGCTAGTGCCAACAAAGCAACATAAATGCCTACCTGAAAGCTATAGGGATTAAGGGAGGAATGAGCGGGAAAATGGTTCAGTGTTATTTGGGGTGGACAAATAAGTTTAATTATGAATGGATTGTTCAAATGAAAGAATTAAAGTAGTAGAAGGTCAACTTTTTCTTTTGGTTTAGTGATTAAAATGAAAGGGAGAATCAATGTAGAAAAAATACATAACTATCCACTTATTTGACCCTGAAAACTATCAAGATCTTTAGAAATTCTTGTCATTTTACCTGCACCAGAGCAGAGTTATCTTTTCATGAACATATTCTTCTCAAATTTGACTCTTGCAGCCACAACTGCATCCTGCCTTTTCAGATGGTCTATTGTTCTGGTTAGACTACATGATTCTCTTCCAATAATTGTCGCCATTGTTAATCAATGGTCCATCCATAGCGATCTTGAGCTTCCACATATTACAGAAAAAAAATCTTCAGCCACTACTGAGTCTTAGCTGATGGGAAAAAGGATGTAAGGGTCAGAAATGTTACTCCCTTTTACTCTTTCAGATTTCCGCCAGACTACCCGTGCAGCAGGGTAACTCTGTTTGTGCATGCAATAAATTTTATTTTGATGTAGTTACCTATTTTGTGATCATGGTGATACTATACTCTCTTTGATGTATAGTTGGCAGCTTGGCACATTGAACACCTCTTTTTCCCTTGCAAGAAAAGATAAGGCTTCTTTCTGTATCCTTCATGTTTCAAATATTACTGACATGCAACCCTTGATACACATATGCCCATCATGTCTTCAAACAATTCGTTCACATACTTCGCTTTGATGCACCTATATCTTCTCTAAAATTGCAATATTTAATGATGCTATTTTCGTCTGAAAAACTATGATGACTCAAAAGGGCCTATACATCAGTCAAAGCAATTGTTTTCATCATGCATTGCTTGATTCTAGCTTCCTGAAAGTAGGGAAAAGGTTGTATAAATGAACACCAAAATAACAGACCATAACTTGCATAGTTTTGTGTTGCACCATTTCCGAGTTACAATCATCGATTGACCCATGACATACAAAAATTGACAGAAGACCATGCACATCAATCAGCAACGCTAATACAACTGCAGTTTTGAGAACATGCAGTGCGTGAAAGGTAAGAGAATGTTGAGCATCCTGTTAGGTTAGCATGAGTTTGACAAAGGCAACTGATCTACATATTTCAGTACCTAAAGAGTGTTAATGGTACTATTTCCATAATGAACTTACAGAATGCACTATCCAAAAGAATCAATAGTCATGGGTGTTGATACAAAGGAGAAATAAAAGGAAGTCCTTACAAAAGAAAAACAGCTTACTGCTAATGAATTAGTCATGATCAACATACAGATGTCATATATATGTCTGAAACATATGCATATTCTAGGAACTGTAGAGAAGAATGTGTTAGTACAATCTTTTCATTAAAGGAATGACTAACATATCTTGACAGAGATATTATTACGTGTCTTATTAGCCTACTTCAAACTGAGATAATTGCAACCTAGAATGAATAACTGACTATGACTGAAGTAGGTAACACGGGTGTAGAAACTATCATAGACACTCTCCCTCTACTTCCACATATGACTAGAGTAGGTAACACGGGAGTATAACTTAATATAAGACGCTTTTTGACATAGTCATAGACTCTAAAAATGTCTTATAAGAAGTTAGAAAGGTAGTAGTATGTTTTATACTATCCCTGTAAGGATGCCACTTCTGCTCTATGTAATTTGAAAATTCAATAGCAGTTTAATGATGTTATTATCCTTGTAACTTCTGCTCTCTTAATTATTTTCCGTCCATGAGCTCATGTTGCAGCCTGCAATTTGCTAAAAATAGTTGATGACAAAAAAATACTACCCGCTTCTTCCTCCTTGAGACCCTGATAGGCACAAAAGGATGTAGCCACTCGCCTATTCGTGCTTAATAGGCTCCAGGTTTAGGAAATTTCTTGTTTGCTGGATATACTCAAAGGAGACCAAAGACCTAAATCATTGGAAAAATTAAACATGAAGCATACAGAAATCATCCTGACAAAAGTGAAATTACGTACTCCATCCAGAGAGCTAACAAAAGTAAAATTTTAAATTACCTATTTCTCTAAAACTGGTGCCTCAAGCAAGAAAACGCACAAACCAAATCTGCCAACAAATCAGACATTAGGTAAAGAACTAAAGGATGATGATCCAGAGAACAAAGATTGAAAAAATGAACCCACTTGCCACATCCAAATCGAAGAACTCGACTGAAACATCAGCAACCCGTGCAACCTCGGCCCCTAGGGCAGAGCGGAAGCACATGCGGCCGCCGGAAGTGATCTTGGGCTGCAGGGTCTTGTGGGAGATTGGGACTGGGGACAAAGATGGTTGTCCTGTCACTGCTCCAGTCGGTCATTGATAGTGTTGCGTACGGGGAGGGGGGCGGGCCAGTGGGAGTCAGGGCAACGGAGTGGATGGCAGATAGGGGAACCTCGAGGTGGCCTGTAACCTATGGAGAAAGGAGCATGCGGCAAGCAACCTCGAATTGCATCACGAATCTCGGCGGGGAAACAACATGCAAGTTGTAGCCGAAGAGGATATCCACGGTGCCGGTCGGAGCTAGGTTGGCGGCGGCCGCAAACCCTAGCTTGGTGGCGCTCGAAAGTAGAGAAGAGAGATGGGTTGACAATAGGAGAGTGGGATACGAGCTTGGTTTGGGGGCAGCGAGCAGCGACGGCCCAACATAACGAATTACCGACTCCAGGTGGTCCCATTAGCCTCGATCAACCAGAGCGCTGTAATTCCTGGGAGCTTACAAACTGTAAAGATGAGAGGTGTGGGGTAGGAGAGCAAGGGTGGAGGGAGGGGAGAGCTTTGTGGTGGTGACACGACAGGCGGCCAGCCAACGGCCGCAGTGAAGCATCCGAAAGAGATGTGTATCGGGCTGAGGACAAGGTTGGGTAATTTGATTTTTTTACATACAGGGAAGTTCTAGATGAGATATATGAACATGTAAAGCGGTGGCTAAGAGCATGTATAGCCGGGCGCCTCAAACCACCCTGAAACGTCTGGGTGGACGGCCCGGTCAGTGACCGGTCAAAAAGATGTGACCCAAACAGGCGCCTCAAACGACCAAGCTGACCGGCACCCCTCACATCCAACTGAAATATGAGGTGGACATGGGGTGGTCCAGGCACGACCAGGCGCACCGCCATGTCAGAGCCGGCCCACGCTGCCCACTCGACCCCACATATATTCGTTTTTATACGCTTCCCAAACCAAACCCTAGCAACTCCACTCCACTCTCCTTACTCCACCCCCAAACTCCCGTCCGGCGATCTCCAGCATGGTGGGAAATAGATCTGACTCCGATCGTCTGGGTCCGTCGACTTGGGTGTCGTCCCGCGAGAAGGACAGCAAGGGCAGCCATGAATGTGATCGGAATATGCCCTAGAGGCATTAATAAAACTGTTATTATTATATTTCCTAAATCATGATAAAGGTTTTTTATTCATGCTAGAATTGTATTGACCGGAAACTTAAATACATGTGTGGATACATAAACAAATATTGTGTATCTAGTAAGCCTCTACTAGGCTAGCTCGTTGATCAAAGATGGTTAAGGTTTCCTAACCATGGACATGTGTTGTCATTTGATAACGGGATCACATCATTAGGAGAATGATGTGATGGAAAAGACCCATCCGTTAGCTTGGCATATTGATCGTTCAGTTTATTGCTATTGCTTTCTTGATGTCAAATACATATTTGTTCGACTATGAGATTATGCAACTCCCGGATACCGGAGGAATACCTTGTGTGCTACCAACATCAGAACGTAACTGGGTGATCATAAAGATGCTTTACAGGTATCTCCGAAGGTGTTTGTTGAGTTGGCATAAATCGAGATTAGGATTTGTCACTCCGTGTATCAGAGAGGTATCTCTGGGCCCTCTCGGTAATACACATCATAAGAAGCTTTGCAAGCAAAGTGACTGAAGTGTTAGTTGCAAGATGATGTATTACAGAACGAGTAAAGAGACTTATCGGTAACGAGATTGAACTAGGTATGAAGATACCGACGATCGAATATCGGGCAAGTAACATACTGCTACCTCTTGAGCACTGCGTTGGTTTTCCCTTGAAGAGGAAAGGGTGATGCAGCAAAGTAGCATAAGTATTTCCCTCAGTTTTTGAGAACCAAGGTATCAATCCAGTAGGAGGCCACGCTCAAGTCCCGTGCACCTAGACAAACAAATAAGAATCTTGCAACCAACGGGATAAAGGGGTTGTCAATCCCTTCACGGCCACTTGTAGAAATGAGATCTGATAGAGATGATAAGATAATATTTTTGGTATTTTTATGATAAAGATTAAAAGTAAAGATTGCAAAATAAACAAAGATAGAAATAGCTTGTTGACGGAAGATTAATATGATGGAAAATAGACCCGGGGCCATAGGTTTCACTAGTGGCTTCTCTCAAGATAGCATAAGTATTACGATGGGTGAACAAATTACTGTCGAGCAATTGATAGAATTGAGCATAGTTATGAGAATATCTAGGTATGATCATGTATATAGGCATCACGTCCGTGACAAGTAGAGCGACTCCTGCCTGCATGTACTACTATTACTCCACACATCGACCGCTATCCAGCATGCATCTAGAGTATTAAGTTCATAAGAACGGAGTAACGCTTTAAGCAAGATGACATGATGTAGAGGGATAAACTCATGCAATATGATATAAACCCCATCTTTTTATCCTCGATGGCAACAATACAATACGTGTCGTTTCCCCTACTGTCACTGGGATCGAGCACCGCAAGATTGAACCCAAAGCTAAGCACTCCTCCCATTGCAAGAAAGATCAATCTAGTAGGCCAAACCAAACTGATAATTCGAAGAGACTTGCAAA
Source organism: Triticum aestivum (assembly GCF_018294505.1). Lineage (NCBI taxonomy): Eukaryota > Viridiplantae > Streptophyta > Magnoliopsida > Poales > Poaceae > Triticum > Triticum aestivum. Next base: position 284,412,511 of record NC_057808.1, on the reverse strand, counting down.
GATACCAATCATACATAAAAGAATTCAGAGAAGATTCAAATATTGTTCATAGATAATCTTGATCATAAACCCACAATTCATCGAATCTCGACAAACACACCGCAAAAGAAGATTACATCAAATAGATCTCCAAGAGAATCGAAGAGAACTTTGTATTGAGATCCAAAGAGAGAGAAGAATCCATCTAGCTAATAACTATGGACCCGAAGGTCTGAGGTAAACTACTCACACATCATCGGAGAGGCTATGGTGTTGATGTAGAAGCCCTCCGTGATCAATGGCCCCTCCGGCAGGACGCCGGAAAAGGCCCCAAGATGGGATCTCACGGGTACAGAAGGTTGCGGCGGTGGAATTAGGTTTTTGTGGTGCTCTTCGATGGTTTGGGGGTACGTAGGTATATATAGGAGGAAGAAGTAGGTCGGTGGAGCCACAAGGGGCCCACGAGGGTGGAGGGCGCGCCCAGGGGGGTAGGCGCGCCCCCCTGCCTCGTGGCCTCCTCGTTGGTTGCTTGACGTCCACTCCAAGTCCTCTGGATCACGTTTGTTCCAAAAATCACGCTCCCGAAGGTTTCATTCCGTTTGGACTCCGTTTGATATCCTTTTTCTGCGAAACACTGAAATAGGAAAAAAAAACAGCAATTTGGGCTGGGCCTCCGGTTAATAGGTTAGTCTCAAAAATAATATAAAAGTGTATAAATAAGCCCATTAAACATCCAAAACAGATTATATAATAGCATGGAACAATAAAAAATTATAGATACGTTGGAGACGTATCACATACCGATGGACAAATGTTGTCATAAGGTTCGACCGATAAAGATCTTCGTAGAATATGTAGGAGCCAATATGGGCATCCAGCTTCCGCTATTGGTTATTGACCGGAGAGGTGTCTCGGTCATGTCTACATAGTTCTCGAACCCGTAGGGTCCGCGTGCTTAAACGTTCGTTGACGATATAGCGTTATATGAGTTATATGATTTGGTGACCGAATGTTGTTCGGAGTCCTGGATGAGATCACAGAGATGACGAGGAGCTCCGGAATGGTCCAGAGGTAAAGATCGATATATAGGGCGATGATATTTGGACACTGGAAGAGCTTCGGGATGTACCAGGTAGAAATCAGGTCACCGGAAGGGGTTCCGGACACCCCGGGAGGGTAATGGGCCTATTGGGCCATTAGAGGGGAGCACCCCAGCCCACAAGGGGTTGGCGCACCCCCTATGGCAGTCGGCCAAGTGGGAGAAAGGAAAGGGGGGATTTGGCCTCCCCCTTCTTTCCCTCTCCCCCTTTCCCTTTTCCCCTCCAGCAAACATGGAAGGGGGCGCGGCCAAGGGCTGGAGCCCAAGTAGGATTCGGCCCTACTTGGGGCGCCCCTTGGCCTCTCCCATCTCCCCCCACATATATATATGTGGGAGGGGGCGCCACACATAACCACGAGAATTCTTAGCCGTGTGCGGCGCCCCCTCCACTGTTTACACCCTCGGTCATATTTTCGTAGTGCTTAGGTGAAGCCCTGCGGAGATAGCATCACCATCACCGTCACCACACCATCGTGTTGTTGTAACTCATCCACTACCTCGCCGTCTTGCTGGATCAAGAAGGTGTGGATGTCACCGAGTTGAACATGTGCTGAACGCGGAGGTGATGTACGTTTGGTACTCGATCGATTGGATCGCGAAGAAGTTCAACTACATCAACCGTGTTACTAAATGCTTCCGCTTATGGTCTACGAGGGTACGTAGACACACTCTCCCCTCTCGTTGCTATGCATATCCATGGATAGACCTTGCATGTGCGTAGAAAATTTTTGTTTTCCATGCAACGTTTCCCAACAGTGGCATCTGAGCCAGGTATATGCGTAGATGATATGCACGAGTAGAACACAAAGAGTTGTGGGTGGTGATAGTCATACTGCGACAATATTGTGGGATGAAGCGGCCCGGACCAACCTCACATGTCCACGCACATGAGACCGGTTCCACCGACTCAACTTGTTTTGCATAAAAGGTGGTTGGCAGGTGTCATTTTCTCCTACTTTAGTTGAATCGAATTTGACTACAGCCGGTCCTTGAAGAAGGTTAAAACAGCAAACTTGATAAATCACCTTGTGGTTTTTGCGTAGTTAAGAACGGTTCTTGCTAGAAGCCCGTAGCAGCCATGTAAAACTTGCAACAACAAAGTAGAGGATGTCTAACTTGTTTTTGCAGGGCATGTTGTGATGTGATATGGTTAAGATATGATGTGATATATGTTGATGTATGATATGATCATGTTTTGTAATATCGACAACCGACAGGAGCCTTAGGGTTGCCTCTTAATTATTGTATGAAATGCAAGCGCCATGTAATTGCTTTACTTTATCGCTACGCGTTAGCAATAGTTGTAGAAGCAATAGTTGGCGAGATGACCCCGACGCAACGATAGATATTAAGGTGTCGAGCCAGTGACGATGGAGATCATGACGATGCTTTGGAGATGGAGATCAAAAGCACAAGATGATGATGGCCATATCATGTCACATATTTTGATTGCATGTGATGTTTATCTTTTATGCACCTTATTTTGCTTAGAATGGTGGTAGTATTATAAGATGATTCCTTCACTAAATTTCAAGATAAAAGTGTTCTCCCCAAGTATGCACTGTTGCCAAAGTTCGTCGTTTCGAAGCACCTAGTGATGATCCGGTGTGATAGACTCTATGTTCACATACAACGGGTGTAAGACAGTTTTGCACATGCAGAATACTTGGGTTAAACTTGACGAGCCTAGCACGTACAGACATGGTCTCGGAACACTGGAGACCGAAATGTCGAACGTGAGTCATAGTAGATATGATCAACATAGACATGTTCACCATTGATGACTACCCTATCTCACGTGATGATCGGACATGAGTTAGTTGATTTGGATCATGTATCACTTAGATAACTTGAGGGGTGTTTATTTAAGTGAGAGTTCATTAGTAATTTGATTAATTGAACTTAATTTATCATGAACTTAGTCCTAATAGTTTTTGCATACCTATGTTGTAGATCAATAGCTCGCGATATAGCTCCCCTATTTTTGATATGTTTCTAGAGAAAACTAAGATGATGGTAGCAATAAAGCAGACTGAGTCCGTGATCTGAGGATTATCCTCATTGCTGCACAGAAGAATTATCTTCTTGATGCACCGCTAGGTGACAGACCTGTTGCAGGAGCTGATGTAGACGTAATGAACTTCTAGCAAGCTCGATATGATGACTACTTGATAGTTTAGTGTGCCATACTTTACGGCTTAGAATCGTGGCTCCAAAGACGTTTTGAACGCCATGGAACATGTGAGATATTCCAAGAGCTGAAATTGGTATTTCAGGCTCATGCCTGTGTTGAGAGGTGTGAGACCTCTGACAAATACTTTGCCTACAAGATGGAGGAGAATAGCTCAGCCAGTGAACAAGTGCTCAGAATGTCTAGGTACCACAATCACTTGAATAAAATGGGAGTTAATCTTACTAATAAGATAGTGATTGACGGAATTCTCTAGTCACTATCACCAAGCTACTAGAGCTTTGTGATGAACTATAATATGCAAGGGATGACAAAAACGATCACCGAGCTCTTCGCGATACTGAAATCGGCGGAGGTAGAAATCAAGAAAGAGCATCAAGTGTTGATGGTTAACAAGACCACTAATTTCAGGAAAAAGGACAAGCGAAAGAAAAGGATTTCAAGAACAATGGCAAGCAAGTTGTCGCTCCCGTGAAGAAGCCCAAAGCTGGACTCAAACCTGAAACTGAGCGCTCCAACTGCAAAGAAAATGGTCACCGGAAGCGGGACTACCCAAAATACTTGGCGGATAAGAAGGATGGCAAAGTGAAAAAAGGTATATTTGATATACATATTATTGATGTCTACCTTACTAGTGTTCATAGTAGCCCCTGGGTATTTTGATACCGGTTCAGTTGCTAGGATTAGTAACTCGAAACAAGAGTTGCGGAATAAACAAAGACTAGTTAAGGGCGAGGTGACGATGTGTGTTGGAAGTGATTTCAAGGTTGATAAGATCACCATCGCACATTCCCTCTACCTTCGGGATTAGTGTTGAATATAAATAAATGTTATTTGGTGTTTGCGTTGAGCATGAATATGATTAGATCATGTTTATTGCAACGGCTATTCATTTAAGTCAGAGAATTGTTCTACTTACATGAATAAAACCTTCTATGGTCATACATCCAATGTGAATGGTTTACTGAATCTCGATCGTAGTGATACACATATTCATAATATTGATGCCAAAAAATGCAAAGTTGATAATGATAGTACAACATACTTGTGGCACTGCTGTTTAGGTCATATTGGTGTAAAGCACATGAAGAAACTCCGTGTGAATGGACTTTTGGAATCACTTGATTATGTATCATTTGATACTTGCGAACCATGCCTCATGGGCAAGATGACTAAAACTCCATTTTCTGGAACAATGGAGCGAGCTAATGACTTATTGGAAATAATACATACCGATGTATGCGATCCGATGAGTGCTAAGCACGTGGCGTGTACCGTTATTTTCTCACCTCATAGATGATTTGAGTAGGTATGTGTATATCTACTTGATGAAACACAAGTCTAAAACGTTTGAAAAGCACAAAGAATTTTAGAGTGAAGTGGAGAATCATTTAAAACAATGTGGAATTATTTCACAACTCACGCCACCTGACAATTGCTTAGGCGTGTGCGGCGCCCCCCTCCACCGTTTACACCCTCGGTTATATTTTCGTAGTGCTTAGGCGAAGCCCTGCGGAGATAGCATCACCATCACCGTCACCATGTCGTCGTGCTGCCGGAACTCATCCACTACCTTGTCGTCTTGCTGGATCAAGAAGGGGTGGACGTCACCGAGCTGAACGTGTGCTGAACGCGGATGTGCCGTACGTTCGCTACTCGGTCGGTTGGATCGCGAAGAAGTTCGACTATATCAACCGCGTTACTAAATGCTTCCGCTTACGGTCTACGAGGGTACGTAGACACACTCTCCCTCTCGTTGCTATGCATCTTCATGGATAGATTTTACGTGTACGTAGAAATTTTTTATTTATCATGCAACGTTTCCCAACAGAATAATTTTCTCCATAGCTAGTACGTAGGTAAAACATACCAATTTTCGATAGTCCGATAGCAAATCCTGATGCAGTAGCTGAATGGAGTAGTTGCTCATTTACGTTACGTTGCATGTATTTGTATAGATTTGAGGTTTGGTAATTGAGATATCCAGTTGTGCGAAGGAAGATTTAAGGTGTGACCGATTAGTGCAAGCGGACGCGTCCAAACATGTCCACGGTCGTTCAGATGTCCAAATTAGCAAGTTGCGGCTGCTCACATGTTACGTGCTAGTAAAAAGCAACTCCAAACCCACTACAAAATCAAGAGTGAATCAAATAAAAACAAAGACACGTGGCAGGCTAAGAGCAAGCTCACGCTTACACTCCAAACGCATGGTATGAGCTCTAGCTTAGCCGGTATAATATATTGTTATATATATATTTTTAGTTTTGAATATCGTTACTTTTATGGGTAAGCCGCTCGTGTAGTTCATTTGTTTTTTTTTTTCTTCATTTCTTCTATTAACACCACACCTAGAATTCTTTCTTCCTCAAAAATTGTCATGCTCTTCTCTCTTCTATTTTTATTCATTTATGTTTGAAGGTAACACCATGTCTATATTTTTTTCATTATATTTTTTTTTTTTGCATTTCTTCTTTTAGGGTAACACCACTCCCATGATTTTATCTTCCTTCTATTGGAATTTATTATACCTTTTTCCTTTTATTCAATTTCAATAAAAAATTATTATTATTATGTTTTGCACTTTCTGAATTCTGGTTTGCTCAATTCACTAATTCGAACGGACATTTTTCAATTCTTCAAATATCTATGCTTGAATTTTCACATAATAAATTGATTTGCAATAAATTTGTTTAAATGTACTACATTAGAATTATGGTTTTAATTTTCGCTTCTACCCCTCTATTTATCCTTATAACTATGGAGTAATATACCTGTCAACGAAAGTATATATAGTGATGGTTGTGTTGTGATTTGCATGTATAATGTGTGGCCATGCACAAAGGAAACTATCTAGATTTTTTTTGAGAAATGCCAACACTTTATTGATCAATGTGTATGTTCATAGGAATACAAGAGGGGTCATGCAGAGAAATTAGCCACAAGTGGCGCCCCTGATCTAGCAAAGAAGAGTGTTTGGCAAGCGAACAAGCTTCATAGTTCAAAGCTTTACTTTCAAAGGTAACAAGCCCTAGTATTGAATTCCCTAACAATAGCCTCGCACATGGCTCCTTTTCCCTCCAAAATGTCATTCAACACTATCTTAGAGTGACATGCAATAACAATCTTAGAGATGGAGAGATCTTCATATAACGATAAAGCTTCGCGACACACTAGGATTTGCAACATTGTCGTGTCAGTGGTGCCATGAAGAACAATAGAAGAAGATCCCAAGTATCTGCCATATCTGCCCCTGCAGATTGTAGCTGAGTATTGGCCTTGCCATCCGCGGAAAGGTCTCCCGCTACAGTTGTTGGGGAACGTAGTATTTCAAAAAAATTCCTACGATCACGCAAGATCTATCTAGGAGAAGCATAGCAACGAGCGGGGAGAGTGTGTCCATGTACCCTCGTAGACCGAAAGCGGAAGCGTTTAGTAACGCGGTTGATGTAGTCGAACATCTTCGCGATCCAACCGATCCAAGCACCGAACGTACGACACCTCCGCGTTCAGCACACGTTCAGCTCGATGACGTCCCTCGAGCTCTTAATCCAGTTGAGGCCGAGGGAGAGTTCCGTCAGCACGACGGCGCGACGACGGTGATGATCAAGTTACCGGCGCAGGGCTTCGCCTAAGCACTATGACGATATTACCGAGGTGTGTAACTGTGGAGGGGGGCACCGCACATGGCTAATAGATTGTCTGTTGTCCCTTTGGGGTGCCCCCTGCCCCCGTATATAAAGGAGGGGAGGAGGAGGCCGGCCAACAAGGGGCGCGCTAGGGAGAGGGGAGTCCTACTAGGACTCCAGTCCTAGTAGGATTCGGCCCCACCCTTTTTTCCTTCTACCAGAAAGGGAAAGGGGAAGGAGAGGGAGTAGGAGAAGGAAAGGTGGGTGGCGCCCCCTACCCAAGTCCAATTCGGCCTCCTCCCTTGTGGGGGGTGCACCAGCCCCTTGTGGGCTGGTTAGCCTCCCTCCTAGGGCCCATAAGGCCCATATCTTTCCCCAGGGGGGGGGGGTCCGGTAACCCCTCCGGTACTCCGGTATGTACCTGATACACTCTAGAACCCTTCCGGTGTCCGAATACTACCTTCCAATATATCAATCTTTACCTCTCGACCATTTCGAGACTCCTCGTCATGTCTGTGATCTCATCCGGGACTCCGAACAAACTTCGGTCATCAAATCACATAACTCAAAATACAAATCGCCATCGAACGTTAAGCGTGCGGACCCTACGGATTCGAGAACTATGTAGACATGACCGAGACACATCTCCGGTCAATAACCAATAGCGGAACCTGGATGCTCATATTGGTTCCTACATATTCTATGAAGATCTTTATCAGTCAAACCGCATAACAACATATGTTATTCCCTTTGTCATCGGTATGTTACTTGCCCGAGATTCGATCGTCGGTATCCTCATACCTAGTTCAATCTCGTTACAGGCAAGTCTCTTTACTCGTTCCGTAATGCATCATCCCGCAAATAACTCATTAGTCACATTGCTTGCAAGGCTTATAGTGATGTGCATTACCGAGAGGGCCCAGAGATACCTCTCCGATACACGGAGTGACAAATCCTAATCTCGATCTATGCCAACTCAACAAACACCATCGGAGACACCTGTAGAGCATGTTTATAATCACCCAGTTATGTTGTGATGTTTGATAGCACACAAGGTGTTCCTCCGGTATTCGGGAGTTGCATAATCTCATAGTCAGAGGAACATGTATAAGTCATGAAGAAAGCAATAGCAATAAAACTGAACGATCAACATGCTAAGCTAACGGATGGGTCTTGTCTCCCAATGATGTGATCCCATTAATCAAATGACAACACATGTCTATGGTTAGGAAACTTAACCATCTTTGATTAACGAGCTAGTCAAGTAGAGGCATACTAGGGACATTCTGTTTTGTCTATGTATTCACACATGTACTAAGTTTCCGGTTAATACAATTCTAGCATGAATAATAAATATTTATCATGAAATAAGGAAATAAATAGTAACTTTATTATTGCCTCTGGGGCATATTTCCTTCAGTCTCCCACTTGCACTAGAGTCAATAATCTAGTTCAAGTCGTCATGCACATCGCCATGTGACTAATACCCAAAGGATTTTACTAGAGTCAATAATCTAGTTCACATCGCTATGTGATTAACACCCAAAGAGTACTAAGGTGTGATCATGTTTTGCTTGTGAGAGAAGCTTAGTCAATGGGTCTGTCCCATTCAGAGTCATATGTATTTTGCAAATTTTCTATGTCTACAATGCTCTGCATGGAGCTACTCTAGCTAATTGCTCTCACTTTCAATATGTATCCAGATTGAGACTCAGAGTCATCCGGACGGTGTAAAAGCTTTCATCGGTGTAACTCTTTACGACGAACTCTTTATCACCTCCATAACCGAAAAATACCTCCTTAGTCTTCTAAGGATAATTTTGACCGCTGTCAAGTGATCCACTCCTCGATCAATATCGTACCCCCTTGTCAAACTCATGGCAAGGTACACAATAGGTTTGGTACACATCATAGCATAGTTTACATAACCTATGGCTGAGGCATAGGGAATGACTTTCATTTTCTTTCTATTTTCTCCCGTGGTTGTGTTTTGAGTCTTACTCAACTTTACACCTTGCAATACAGGCAAGAACTCCTTCTTTGACTGTTCCATTTTGAACTACTTCAAAAATCTTGTCAATGTATGTACTCATTGAAAAATCTTATCAATCGTCTTGATCTGTCTCTATAGATCCTGATGCCCAATATGTAAGCAGCTTCACCGAGGTCTTTCTTTGAAAACTCCTTTCAAACACTCATTTATGCTTTCCAGAAAATTCTACATCATTTCCGATCAACAATATGTCATTCACATATACTTATTAGAAAGGTTGTAGTGCTCCCACTCACTTTCTTGTAAATACAGGCTTCATCGCAAGTCTGTATAAAACTATATGCTTTGATCAACTTATCAAAGCGTATATTCCAACTCCGAGATGCTTGCACCAGTCCATAGATGGATCGCTGGAGCTTGCACATTTTGTTAGCACCTTTAGGATTGACAAAACCTTCTGGTTGTATCATATACAACTCTTCTTTAATAAATCCATTAAGGAATGCAGTTTTGATATCCATTTGTCAGATTTCATAAAACGTGGCAATTGCTAACAAGATTCAGACAGACTTTAAGCATCGATACGAGTGAGAAAATCTCATCGTAGTCAACATCTTGAACTTGTCAAAAACCCTTTTCGACAAGTCGAGCTTTGTAAATAGTAATACTACTATCAGCGTCCGTCTTCCTCTTGAAGATCCATTTATTCTCAATGGCTTGCCGATCATCGGGCAAGTCCACCAAAGTCCACACTTTGTTCTCATACATGGATTCTATCTCAGATTTCATGGCCTCAAGCCATCTGTCGGATTCTGGGCTCTGTTGGGGAATGTAGTAATTTCAAAAAAATTCCTACGCACACACAGGATCATGGTGATGCATAGCAACGAGAGGGGAGAGCGTTGTCCACGTACCCTCGTAGACCGAAAGCGGAAGCGTTAGCACAACGCGGTTGATGTAGTCGTACGTCTTCACGATCCGACCGATCAAGTACCGAACGCACGGCACCTCCGAGTTCAGCACACGTTCAGCTCGATGACGTCCCTCGAACTCCGATCCAGCCGAGCTTTGAGGGAGAGTTACGTCAGCACGATAGCGTGGTGACGATGATGATGTTCTACTGACGCAAGGCTTCGCCTAAGCACCGCTACGATATTATCGAGGTGGATTATGGTGGAGGGGGGCACCGCACACGGCTAAGAGATCTCAAGGATCAATTGTTGTCTCTGGGGTGCCCCCCTGCCCCCGTATATAAAGGAGCAAGGGAGGGAGAGGCGGCCGGCCAGGAGGAGGCGCGCCAGGAGGAGTCCTACTTCCACCGGGAGTAGGACTCCCTCCTTTCCTAGTTGGAGTAGGAGAAGGGGGAAGGAGGAGGGAGAGAGGAAGGAAAGGGGGGGCGCCGCACCCCCCTCCTTGTCCAATTCGGACTAGAGGGGGAGGGGGCGTGCGGCCTGCCCTGGCCGCCCCTCCTCTTCTCCACTAAGGCCCATGTAGGCCCATTAAACTCCCGGGGGGTTTCCGGTAACCCCCGGTACTCCGGTAAAATCCCGATTTCACCCGGAACACTTCCGATATCCAAATATAGGCTTCCAATATATCAATTTTTATGTCTCGACCATTTCGAGACTCCTCGTCATGTCCGTGATCACATCCGGGACTCCGAACTATCTTTGGTACATCAAAACACATAAACTCATAATATAACCGTCATCAAACTTTAAGCGTGCGGACCCTACGGGTTCGAGAACTATGTAGACATGACCGAGACACGTCTCCGGTCAATAACCAATAGTGGAACCTGGATGCTCATATTGGCTCCCACATATTCTACGAAGATCTTTATCGGTCAGACCGCATAACAACATACGTTGTTCCCTTTGTCATTGGTATGTTACTTGCCCGAGATTCGATCGTCGGTATCTCAATACCTAGTTCAATCTCGTTACCGGCAAGTCTCTTTACTCGTTCTGTAATACATCATCTCGCAACTAACTCATTAGTTGCAATGCTTGCAAGGCTTATAGTGATGTGCATTACCGAGTGGTCCCAGAGATACCTCTCCGACAATCGGGGTGACAAATCCTAATCTCGAAATACGCCAACACAACAAGTACCTTCGGAGACACCTGAAAGGATCGATATAGTTGACTAGAAGGGGGGGTGAATAGGCAACTAACAATTTTTAGCTTTTCTTTACCAATTTAAACTTTGCATCAAAGTAGGTTGTCTAGATATGCAACTAAGTGAGCAACCTATATGATGCAATGACAACTAGCACACAAGCAAGCAAGGGATTTAACACAAGTAAGCTTGCGAAAGTAAAGGGACGAGATAACCAAGAGTGGAGCCGGTGAAGACGAGGATGTGTTACCGAAGTTCCTTCCTTTTGAGGGGAAGTACGTCTCCGTTGGAGCGGTGTGGAGGCACAATGCTCCCCAAGAAGCCACTAGGGCCACCGTATTCTCCTCACGCCCTCACACAATGCGAGATGCCGTGATTCCACTATTGGTGCCCTTGAAGGCGGCGACCGGACCTTTACAAACAAGGTTGGGGCAATCTACACAACTTAATTGGAGGCTACCAACGACACCACAAAGCTTCACCACAATGGACTATGGCTCCGCGGTGACCTCAACCGTCTAGGGTGCTCAAACACCCAAGAGTAACAAGATCCGCTAGGGATAAGTGGGGGGAATCAAATTTCTTTTGGTGGAAGTGTAGATCGGGGCCTTCTCAACCAATCCCGAGAAAATCAACAAGTTTGATTGGCTAGGGAGAGAGATCGGGCGAAAATGGAGCTTGGAGCAACAATGGAGCTTTTGGGGGAAGAGGTAGGTCAACTTTGGGGAAGAAGACCTCCTTATATAGTGGGGGGAACAATCCAACCGTTACCCCTCAAAACAGCCCCGTAGGAGCGGTACTACCGCAGGAGGCAGCGGTACTACCGCTGGGCACATCGGTACTTCCGCACCCCTGGGCGGTACTACCGCGGAGTTTGGAGGGCAGGAGAGATACGGACCCGAGCGGTACTGCCGCGGTGGTAGGGCGGTACTACCGCTCATGAGCGGCACTGCCGCTCTACTGCCGCTGCAAAGTACCGCACAATCCGACACGAAAAATGACCCCTCGAGTCGACGCGGTAGGGACCTGGTACCGCAACGGTACTACTGCTGAGGACCCACCGGCGGTACTACCGCTGTGGAGCGGTACTGCCGCCTGTGACCCCTAAGCAGTACTACTGCTGGGTACCGCGGTACTACCGCTGGGACTAGACTCGGCCCAAACAAGGGGGAAAGAGACCTCCAATGAAGCGGAAAGGCTCGGAGGGTGCAAAGAGGATGTGTACGTGTTGATTCCACCCTAACCTTACCAAAACGGACCCCCTCTTGATAGTACGGTGACCCCTACGAAACTAGTTCACCAGAAAAGAAGAGAAAGAGCTACACCGTCTTGAATGACACTCCGAGGGGAAGGAAATCGTCTCGTGCCAAATGATGAATCTCTGAAATGCTCAAAGCACACGATTAGTCCGCAAACATGTTGTCATCAATCACCAAAACTACATCTAGAGAGATATGCCTTAACAATCTCCCCCTTTTGGTGGATCGATGACAACCAGGGATTTGCACAAGGATATATCATGAAAGTAAAGATACTTAGAACTACAAAATATAGACGGGCTCCCCCTGAATGTGTGCACCTAGTTAGTAGAGCCTTTGGAATGTAGGACACACACATTAGGATCAACACTCCCCCTATATTGTATAGTCCAACAACCTAAGCATAGGATACATGAGAGCAGGTAATATAACAGGATAGACAAGCAACTCAAGAGATACCAAAGTACTAAGACATAGATAAAGATAAGGTAGCATATGTCTTACACCATATATCTGGAACTTAGGTCTCACTGGCACACAACCAAACAAGGCAAATGGCGAGAAAACACAACGACACAACAAAGAAAACGACGACACCATAAAGCACACCATAAAGCACAAGTCCCAACAAATCCCTAAGCTCTCTCCCCCTTTGGCATCGAGACACCAAAAGGGCAAAGAGCGACGCTACGGCTCCAGGTGAAGGCAAACTGAGGAGCTCTCTCATCACATCCTGGCAGGGTCATCTGCACTGCCATCCTCAGTCGGAAACTGCTCGGTGTCGGAATCGGTCCACGGACAGTGCTGCTGAATCCACTCCTCTTCCTCAGTGATCTGGCCCTCAGACCCACTGACAACGGTCGCACCCAGCTGACGCATGAGCTCCTTGTGACGCCCCCTGGCCTTCTTCTCAGCCACATGAGACATGTACTGACCACGAGACTCCATGCAGAAGAGCTTCTTCATCTTGTGCTTGATCTTCTTTGCCCAAGAGGGCTCTGTCCCAGAAGGCTCATAATCCTCATCGTCATCATCGGCCTCAGCCCTGTCCTCGGTCTCCATGTCAGCAGTAGTAGATGGACCCCCGGATTTAGGGGCTGGGGTGCCCCAACTGTCCTTCTTCCTCACACGCTTGATCTCATGAGAGACCAATTCTCCAGTTTCCAGCATCACCTGGGGATAGTCACGTGCCCAGGCCTTCTCAATGAGCAGCATGATGAACGGACCATAGATCGGGCACTTGCGCTCAGAAACGGCAGTGAGAAGTTCAGACCACATAACATGAGAAATGTCCAGGGACTCGCCAGTGTTTGCTTCCTTCTCATGCTGGCAGAAGAGAAGCATATCCACGAGATAGGAGTGGACCATATCCAGATTTCCGATGTGAGGAAAGAGGGTCTCTCGAAAGACATGATGAAGGATGTCCAGGTAGGTAGACAACTCATAGGTTTCCTTCTTAGTCACCGGGTGAACCTTCACAGTGCAGTAGGGCCAGAGGGCTTGCTTGTGAGTGGAGTTGACGTTGCGGTGAGGGCGAAAGCCAACAGGAGTCTCAAGCCCGCGATCTTCCACCTCAAGTAACTCCATGAAGGCCTTCCACTTGACAGACAGTAACTTGCCATTTGTCATCCAGGTCAGAGTCCTTTCTTCATCAGTGCCAAGATGGACAGTGGCATAGAATTGAGCCACCAAATCTGCATCAAAGTCCTTGTTGAACTGCATGATTCTGAGAATGTTTAGCTGAGCACACATCTGAAGAGCTTCACCAAAGTATTCAGGATCCTTTTCCATGGCATCCGTGTCGATGGAGCGAACATCAACATAGAGATTCTTATTGGCCTTGATCACATCAAAGTAGATGGCAAACTGAAAGCGGTTCCAGAATGGGCGGTTGACCAAATTGGGTTCTTGGTCTTCCGCATAGGGGTTGCGGCGACGCCTTTCCCAGAACTCCTTGGCAGACAACTCAGTCATAGTCTTGCCCCTTGGCTTCGGCCTGTTGGCAGGTTTCTTCTGGAGCTGAGGCGGAGGAGCCGCACTTGAGGAGGCACCTACTGACTCTGAGGTGCGGTAGCGCTTTGAAGTTGCACGTCCGGGGTTGACACGGCGGACTTGCTGCTCAGGATGTTCATCACCTGGAACCAAACACACGAACAAAAGAACCAACACGAAAGAAAGAGCGTAAGCTTCCAAACACAACAACATGGATCAAAAAGTGGTAGAAAAATGATGGAATCTGGCAGGCAGCGGTAGTACCGCTGGCCATAGGCGGCAGTACCGCGCAAGCGGTAGTACCGCTCCAGCGGGAGCGGTAGTACCGCTCAGGACTGGGAACCGGCGGTTCCTACTGCCGTGGCCAGATCCGGCACTACCGGACTGCCAAATTCAAAAGTACTCCTACCAAAACTTAATCCACACAGTCTAGACGCCTTCTCCAAACTACTCAAGCCGAGATTTAGCCAAAAATCGAGAGATGCAACCACTATTGCCCCAAAACACTAGATCTGAGAACTAGACAAAAAGAGAGAAGGAACGAGGGCAATACCGGCATCCATGGCAAGAGGACGAGGTGGGGATCGATTCCACCAAAGGGAATGGAGAGGGATGGCCCGGAGACGGCGGCCCGCCGGAGCCCTCCCGCGGCGAGGCGATGCTAGAGAGAGGAAGAGGGACGAGGGGGCGGTGCGAATGGGTATGGGGGAGGAGAAACCTCCCCCTGCCCCGACATAACCCCCTGGTCCCGCCCCCCAGCGGTAGTACCGCTCGGGTGGGCGGTAGTACCGCTTGTCAACATAAGCGGTAGTACCGCGCACCACCAGCGGTAGTACCGCCCAGCCAAGACCCCAAAGACTAGACACAAAAGGCTTAGCTCAAAAAGAAAGGAAAAACAAGCGGCAAGAAGAGAGAGCAAACACAAAGCAACAAAAACACCAGTGAGAGGACAAGAAACACACACCTCTTCAAGAGAGTGCGGTGGCCGAGGCCACCTATGTTTGAGTCAATTGGTATGGCACCGCGAAGAATTATCCTTGGGCCCATGACCAAAACTCGTCTTTGAAGCACAAGTACCATCAAAAAGGCTAATGTGAAAGAGTTGATCAATTTATGCATAATAAGGGGAGGGAGAGTTCATTAAGAGAACAACACCCCCCCTATGTCCATGCCTACACCCAAACAAGATAACAAATTGAGTATGGTGGGGAGTGCAAGTGTTCAAGCAACATTGCTCGAATCAATGATATTTAGCTCATGCCTTAACTCGTGAAATCTTGCTTCATCCAACGGCTTCGTGAAAATATCTGCAAGGTTATCATGAGTGTTGACATAGTTGAGCTCGATCTCCCCTCGCCTAATATGATCCTGGATGAAGTGATACCGAATCTCAATATGCTTCGTCTTGAAGTGTTGCACCGGGTTGAGAGAAATCTTGATGGCACTTTCATTGTCACACCAAAGAGGCACTTTGTCACAAATGACACCGTAATCTTTTAAAGTTTGCCTCATCCATAAGAGTTGTGCACAACAACTGCCGGCCGCCACATACTCCGCTTCGGTGGACGAGAGAGACACACAACTTTGCTTTTTAGAAGACCAACTTACCAAAGAGCAACCAAGGAATTGGCACCCTCCGGAAGTGGACTTCCTATCCACTTTGTCTCCTTCCCAATCGGAGTCTGAATACCCTACAAGTTTGAAGTTTGATCCTCTTGGGTACCATAAGCCAAAGTTTGGGGTATGAGCCAAATATAGAAAGATTCGCTTGACCGCCACAAAGTGGCTTTCCTTAGGTGCGGCTTGAAAACGTGCACAAATTCCCACACTCAACATGATATCCGGTCTAGATGCACAAAGGTAAAGTAAGGAACCAATCATGGAGCAATATACCTTTTGATCCACCGCTTTACCATTGGGATTGATGTCAAGTTGGCACTTGGTGGGCATTGGAGTGGACGCCGGCTTGACATCACTTAGCTTGAATCTCTTGAGCATGTCTTGAGTGTATTTGTCTTGGTTGATGAAGGTTCCTTCTCTTCTTTGCTTTACTTCGAAACCGAGAAAGAACTTCAACTCTCCCATGGAAGACATCTTGAACTTTGAGGTCATGAGTGCATCAAATTCCTCATTGAAAGCTTTGTTAGGGGAACCAAAGATAATGTCATCAACATATAGTTGGCACACAAACAACTCCCCTTTGACCTTATTAGTAAAAAGAGTGGGGTCGATTAGCCCAACTTCAAACCCACGATCTTGTAACAACTGGGTAAGATGGTCATACCATGCACGTGGGGCTTGCTTAAGGCCATAGAGTGCCTTATCGAGTTGATACACATGATCGAGAAAGTAGGGATCCTCGAACCCGGGGGGTTGCTTGACATAAACCAACTCATTAATAGGACCATTAAGAAAAGCACTCTTCACATCCATTTGTTGCAACTTAAAGTTGTGATGAGAAGCATAAGCAATCAACAAACGAATAGATTCAAGGCGAGCAACGGGAGCAAAGGTTTCACCATAGTCGATACCCTCGACTTGGGAGTAGCCTTGTGCCACCAATCATGCCTTGTTGCGGATGATGGTCCCATGAGCATCTTGCTTGTTCTTGAATATCCACTTGGTTCCAATGACATTGTGGTTCCCCGTTGGCCTTGGCACTAATCTCCACACCTTGTTGTACTCGAAGTTGTTGAGTTCTTCATGCATGGCATTGAGCCAATCCGGATCTTCGAGTGCTTCATATACCTTTTGGGGTTCCACACAAGAGACAAACGCGTGATGTTCACAATAGTTTGCCAATTGTCTACGAGTGCTTACCCCCTTTTGAATGCTTCCAAGCACATTCTTCATGAGATGACCCTTGGTGGAGAGCTTGGAAGCAATCTTGGCGGCACGACGCTCCAATTCCTCCTCGGTGGTGAGTTGAGGAGCGGTCACTTGATCATCTTGAGCGCCGTCTTGAGCTTGTTCTTGATCTTGAACTTGCTCGGAGGAGAGAACTTGACCTTGGGCATCACTTGGTGTGTCACCACCGTCTTGAGGATGATCTTGCCCTTGGTCTTGTTCATGAGGTTGAGGGCCTTCACTTTGTTCTTCGGAAGCGTGTGGGCCTTGGGTTGGTGATGGCTCCACTTGAGTGGAGCATTGTCCTTCTCCTTCGGCCACAAGGGGTTCCTCAATGGGTAGGATAAAACCAACACCCATTCTTCTTATGGCTTGAGGAGGAATTTCATCACCTACATCACAAGTGCCACTTTGCTCCACTTGGGAGCCGTTATTCTCATCAAACTCCACGTTACACGTCTCCTCAATAAGTCCCGTGGATTTATTGAGGACACGGTAAGCATGAGAGTTTGTAGCATAACCAACAAATATGCCCTCATAAGCTCTAGCCTCAAATTTAGACAACCGAACACCTTTCTTGAGAATGAAACACTTACACCCGAACACCCGAAAGTACTTGAGGTTGGGCTTGTTACCGGTGAGTATCTCATATGGAGTCTTGTTCAAGCCCTTGCGGAGATAGAGCCGATTGGATGCATGACACGCGGTGTTGATGGCTTCGGCCCAAAAGTTGTATGGAGACTTGAACTCCGCCATCATGGTCCTTGCGGCATCCATCAACGTCCGGTTCTTCCTCTCCGCAACACCGTTTTGTTGAGGGGTGTAAGGTGCGGAATATTGATGCTTGATCCCCTCATCACTAAGAAACTCATCCAAGGTGTAGTTCTTGAACTCGGTGCCGTTGTCACTTCTTATTGTCAAGATCTTTGCATTGTGTTGACGTTGGGCTTCATTTGCAAAGTCAATGACGGTTTGTTGGGTCTCACTCTTCCTCTTGAAGAAATACACCCAAGTGTATCTTGAATAGTCATCCACAATCACCAAGCAATATTTTCTACCCCCAAGACTATCAAAGGATGGAGGCCCAAAGAGATCCAAATGAAGGAGCTCCAAAGGCCTCTTCGAGTAAATGAGAGTCGTGGGAGGGTGAGCCTTCTCATGAAGCTTTCCTTCGATACAAGCACTGCAAGCACGATCTTTAGCAAAACTAACGTTCGTTAGTCCACGGACATGGTCCCCCTTGAGAAGACTTTGCAAAGATCTCATATTGACATGGGCTAAACGGCGATGCCAAAGCCATCCCACGTCAACTTTAGCCATTAGGCATGTCGCGGTCTTAGTGGGTCGCTCCGAAAAGTTAATCACATAGAGACCGTTCTCGACATGCCCAACAAAGGCTACTTTAAGAGTCTTGCTCCACAAGAGGGCCACGGTATCAATATCAAAGAAGGTGGCAAAACCCATGATTGCAAGTTGACGAACGGAAAGTAAATTGTATGCAAGGGACTCAACAAGCATGACTTTCTCGATCGTGAGATCATGAGAAATGACTACTTTGCCGAGTCCCAATACCTTAGAAGACGAGGCATCACCCCACTCGACATTGGTGGGCATAGATGGAATCTTGTGCACGTCCACCACCAAGTCCTTGCTTCCGGTCATATGATTTGTAGCTCCACTATCGAGCAACCATGATCCCCCACCGGAAGCAAACACCTACAAGAGATCAATGCTTGGTTTTAGGTACCCATTTTGTAATGGGTCCTTTGATGTTAGTAACAAGGGTCTTAGGAACCCAAATAGACCATTCAATATACTCATGAGGAGAACCAACAAATTTGGCATAAACATGCCCATCACTAGCACGGCATAGCACATAAGAAGGATTAAAGTCGCCGGCTTTGTTGGAAGGGGTGGCATTGCCCTTCTTGACACCGCCACCCTTCGCATTGTTCTTCTTCTCCTTGGAAGCACCCTCTCCCTCCTTCACAAAAGTTTGCTTGAGAGGAGGAGGTCGTTTGGTCTTGTCATTCTTCTTCTTGTTCTTGGGCTTGGGTGCGAACCCAATCCCCTCCTTGGCCACAACTTCCTTTTGATTGCTCAAAAGGTCGTTGAGGTTCTTCTCACCTTGTATGCATGACACAAGGCCTTTCTCAAGATGCTCCTTCAACTTAGCATTCTCCTCAACAAGATGCACATGCTCACAACAAGGGTTAGTAGCATTTGCATTATCAATTAACACCATATGAGGAAAGGTGGCTTTCTCCTTAGTTAGCTTCACTTGGAGTTGATCATGAGACTCCTTGAGGCTAGCATGAACACCCTTCAAGACTTTGTGAGCCTTGTCGAGAATGTCAAACTCCTCTTTGAGTCTAGCAAGATCAACCCCAAGCTTTGCCTTCTCGGAGTTTAGCACACGAGACACAACAAGAGCATGATCAAGATCTTTCTTTAACTTAGCATGATCATCGTTGTATGACTCCTCAAGAGCCAAACGAAGACCACGCTCTTCGTCAAGAGCATTGGAAAGATCCGAAATCTCATCGGCATAGTCACGACTATGCCCCTCCATCTTAGAGATGGTATCTTCGTGAGCCTCGATCATGTCATTGGCTTCACCAAGTTGTTCCAAGAGAGCAACGAAGTGCTTCTTGGATTTACCCTTGAGTTTACCCATAAAGGTCTCAAACTCATTTTCCTCCACATTTGTCCCCTCATGTTCATCAATGCTATCCGTCGAAGAAGGATGATTAATGATGGTAGTTTTGATGTTGGGGGTTACCTTGTTGGTGGCTTTAGCCATGAGGCACTTGGCGGTGATGTTCTCATTGGGTGAGTCGAAGAGAGACATCCGTGGAGTCATCGCAATGGCAACGGAGGCCATGGCAACCGACTCACCATCTTCATCATCGTCATCATCCTCATTGTACTCTTCTTGTACCACCAATGCCTTGGGAGGAGTCTTCTTGGTGAAGTTGCTCTTGTTGGGGAACGACTTGGCCTTGTCCTTTCGAATGAGCTTGCCACCATTGTCTTCCCTCTTCTCGTAAGGGCACTCCGCAACAAAGTGGCTCACATTGCCACAATTGAAGCAAGTCCTCACTCGTTGCTTGCCCTTTGCGCCACTTGAATAGTTCTTGTTGAAGTTTGGCCTTGTGTTCTTCTTGCTCCAAAATTGCCTTGAAGCAAGAGCCATGTGTTCATGATAGGCATACTTCGTATCTTCGAGGTTGCTCTTCTCTTCTTCCTCTTCATCCTCTTCCTCCATACTCACCTTGGCCTTTAGCGCAAGGTTGGGCTTCTTTACTCTTTGAGAGCGAAGAACCGCATTGTCGGCGGTCTTGTCCAAGATGCTCATGGCAACGAACTCATCCAACACTTCACTTGAGGACAAGGTGTGGAAGTCCGGCCTTTGACGAATGACGGAGGACATGGCTTTGTGGTAGGGCATCATTGCCTTGAGGAATTTGCGCTTGATCCAATTGTCATCCGTGTCCTTACTTCCATGATCTCGGAGAGAGACCGCGAGTTTGATTACTCTCCGAAAAAGCTCACGAGGTTCTTCATCTTCTTTCATTGCAAACTCGTCGGCTTCATCTTGCACTACTTCATAGTTGGAGCGTTGAATGCTTGCGCTTCCCCGATAGAGGGAAACAACTTGGAGCCAAGCAACTTTGGCCACGGTGTAGGGCCGGAGATGAGGAAGATCTTCGAATGGGATTGAAGGAAATATGCCCTAGAGGCAATAATAAAGTATTATTTATTTCCTTGTATCATGATAAATGTTTATTATTCATGCTAGAATTGTATTAACCGGAAACATAATACATGTGTGAATATATAGACAAACAGAGTGTCACTAGTATGCCTCTACTTGACTAGCTCGTTAATCAAAGATGGTTATGTTTCCTAGCCATAGACATAAGTTGTCATTTGATTAACGAGATCACCTCATTAGGAGAATGACGTGATTGACTTGACCCATTCCGTTAGCTTAGCACTCGATCGTTTAGTATGTTGCTATTGCTTTCTTCATGACTTATACATGTTCCTATGACTATGAGATTATGCAACTCCCGTTTACCGGAGAAACACTTTGTGTGCTACCAAACGTCACAACATAAATGGGTGATTATAAAGGTGCTCTATAGGTGTCTCCAAAGGTACTTATTGGGTTGGCGTATTTCGAGATTAGGATTTGTCACTCCAATTGTCGGAGAGGTATCTCTGGGCCCACTCGGTAATGCACATCACTATAAGCCTTGCAAGCATTGTGACTAATGAGTTAGTTGTGGGATGATGTGTTACGGAACGAGTAAAGAGACTTGCCGGTAACGAGATTGAACTAGGTATCGAGATACCGACGATCAAATCTCGGGCAAGTAACATACCGGTGACAAAGGGAACAACGTATGTTGTTATGCGGTCTGGCCAATAAAGATCTTCGTAGAATATGTGGGAGCCAATATGGGCATCCAGGTCCCGCTATTGGTTATTGACCGGAGACGTGTCTCGGTCATGTCTACATAGTTCTCGAACCCGTAGGGTCCGCACGCTTAACGTTACGATGACAGTTTTATTGAGTTTTGATGTACCGAAGGAGTTCGGAGTCCCGGATGACATCGGGGATATGATGAGGAGTCTCGAAATGGTCGAGACGTAAAAATCGATATATTGGACGACTATATTCGGACTTCGGAAAGGTTCCGAGTGATTCGGGTATTTTTCGGAGTACCGGAGAGTTACGGGAATTCGTAATGGGCCTTAATGGGCCATACGGGAAAGGAGAGAAAGGCCTCAAAAGGTGGCCGCACCCCTCCCCATGGTCTGGTCCGAATTGGACTAGGGAAGGGGGGCGCACCCTTCCTTCTTTCTCCTTCCCCCTTCCCTTCTCCTACTCCCACAAGGAAAGGAGGAGTCCTACTCCCGGTGGGAGTAGGACTCCCCCCCCATGGCGCGCCTCTCCTCTTGGCCGGCTGCCTCCCCCTTGCTCCTTTATATACGGGGGCAGGGGGGCACCCCAGAGACACAACAATTGATCCTTGAGATCTCTTAGCCGTGTGCGGTGCCCCCCTCCACCATATTACACCTCGATAATACCGTTGCGGAGCTTAGGCGAAGCCCTGCGTCGGTGGAACATCATCATCGTCACCACGCCGTCGTGCTGACGAAACTCTCCCTCAACACTCGGCTGGATCGGAGTTCGAGGGACGTTATCGAGCTGAACGTGTGTAGAACTCGGAGGTGCCGTACGTTCGGTACTTGATCGGTCGGATCGTGAAGACGTACGACTACATCAACCGCGTTGTGATAACGCTTCCGCTGTCGGTCTACGAGGGTACGTGGACAACACTCTCCCCTCTCGTTGCTATGCATCACCATGATCTTGCGTGTGCGTAGGAATTTTTTTGAAATTACTACGTTCCCCAACAGGGATTGCTTCTTGGATGATGAAGAGAGCATTCTCATTGAATTGATGATCCACAACTTCTCTAGGAGTGAAGTTACTTCGGTCATGCGGATAGAAACCTTCTTCAATGATTCTCCAAAGGTTAGTGTTCACATGATTTAAATGACGCTTAAAACGATAGACTCAAGAATCAAAATCTACATTCTTCTCAATCTTAGGGGCCGGGCCGGCATGATTCAAATGAGTGGAAGGGAGCGGTCCACCATAGACAAGTGGAGGTTCCACATGGGCAAAGATGCCGGTGCCATTTTTACCACTAGAAGAAGGAGCTTTCTCGCTAGTAGCTTCCCCTTTGTCGGAGGTAGCATCCGTCACCTTGTTGGCGGGATCACCCACTTTCAATGATGCGGTGGAAAGTTTAAGCCCTTCTAAGAATTTATTACACATGCTTTCGACCTCGGTAGTCATGGAGGTTTTCAATGTGTCCAAGGCCACATTAAATTCCTCATGAGAGACCGCGGTTCCCCCATCTCCCGTAGACGAGACCGGATTCACACCGGAGTGCTCCTCCACACCGTCTACGACGTCAACCATACTCTTCGGACGGTAAAGTCCTTAATAAAGAGATGAGGCTCTGATACCAATTGAAAGGATCGATATAGTTGACTAGGGGGGGGGGGTGAATAGGCAACTAACAATTTTTAGCTTTTCTTTACCAATTTAAACTTTGCATCAAAGTAGGTTGTCTAGATATGCAACTAAGTGAGCAACCTATATGATGCAATGACAACTAGCACACAAGCAAGCAAGGGATTTAGCACAAGTAAGCTTGCGAAAGTAAAGGGACGAGATAACCAAGAGGGAAGCCGGTGAAGACGAGGATGTGTTACCGAAGTTCCTTCCTTTTGAGGGGAAGTACGTCTCCGTTGGAGCGGTGTGGAGGCACAATGCTCCCCAAGAAGCCACTAGGGCCACCGTATTCTCCTCACGCCCTCACACAATGCGAGATGCCGTGATTCCACTATTGGTGCCCTTGAAGGCGGCGACCGGACCTTTGCAAACAAGGTTGGGGCAATCTCCACAACTTAATTGGAGGGTCCCAACGACACCACAAAGCTTCACCAGAATGGACTATGGCTCCGCGGTGACCTCAACCGTCTAGGGTGCTCAAACACCCAAGAGTAACAAGATCCGCTAGGGATAAGTGGGGGGAATCAAATTTCTCTTGGTGGAAGTGTAGATCGGGGCCTTCTCAACCAATCCCGAGCAAATCAACAAGTTTGATTGGCTAGGGAGAGAGATCGGGCGAAAATGGAGCTTGGAGCAACAATGGAGCTTTTGGGGGAAGAGGTAGGTCAACTTTGGGGAAGAAGACCTCCTTATATAGTGGGGGGAACAATCCAACCGTTACCCCTCAAAACAGCCCCGCAGGAGGCAGCGGTACTACCGCTGGGCACAGCGGTACTTCCGCACCCCTGGGCGGTACTACCGCGGAGTTTGGAGGGCAGGAGAGATACGGACCCGAGCGGTATTGCCGCGGTGGTAGGGCGGTACTACCGCTCATGAGCGGCACTGCCGCTCTACTGCCGCTGCAAAGTACCGCACAATCCGACACGAAAAATGACACCTCGAGTCGACGCGGTAGGGACCTGGTACCGCAGCGGTACTACTGCTGAGGACCCACCGGCGGTACTACCGCCTGTGACCCCTAAGCGGTACTACCGCTGGGTACCGCGGTACTACCGCTGGGACCAGACTCGGCCCAAAGAAGGGGGAAAGAGACCTCCAATGAAGCGGAAAGGCTCGGAGGGTGCAAAGAGGATGTGTACGTGTTGATTCCACCCTAGCCTTACCAAAACGGACCCCCTCTTGATAGTACGGTGACTCCTACGAAACTAGTTCACCAGAAAAGAAGCGAAAGAGCTACACCGTCTTGAATGACACTCCAAGGGGAAGGAAATCGTCTTGTGCCAAATGATGAATCTCTGAAATGCTCAAAGCACACGATTAGTCTGCAAACATGTTGTCATCAATTACCAAAACTACATCTAGAGAGATATGCCTTAACAACACCTGTAGAGCACCTTTATAATCACCCAGTTATGTTGTGACGTTTGGTAGCACACAAAGTGTTCCTCCGGTAAACGGGAGTTGCATAATCTCATAGTCATAGGAACATGTATAAGTCATGAAGAAAGCAATAGCAGAATACTAAACAATCGTGTGCTAAGCTAGCGGAATGGGTCAAGTCAATCACATCATTCTCCTAATGATGTGATCCCGTTAATCAAATGACAACTCATGTCAATGGCTAGGAAACATAACCATCTTTGATCAACGAGCTAGTCAAGTAGAGGCATACTAGTGACACTCTGTTTGTCTATGTATTCACACAAGTATTATGTTTCCGGTTAATACAATTCTAGCATGAATAATAAACATTTATCATGATATAAGGAAATAAATAATAACTTTATTATTGCCTCTAGGGCATATTTCCTTCAGTCTCCCACTTGCACTAGAGTCAATAATCTTGATTACACAGTAATGATTCTAACACCCATGGAGCCTTGGTGCAATTCATGTTTTGCTCGTGGAAGAGGCTTAGTCAAGGGGTCTGCAACATTCAGATCCGTATGTATCTTGCAAATTTCTATGTCTCCCACCTGGACTAGATCCCGGATGGAGTTGAAGCGTCTCTTGATGTGCTTGGTTCTCTTGTGAAATCTGGATTCCTTTGCCAAGGCAATTGCACCAGTATTGTCACAAAAGATTTTCATTGGGCCCGATGCACTAGGTATGACACATAGATCGGATATGAACTCCTTCATCTAGACTCCTTCATTTGCTGCTTCCGAAGCAGCTATGTACTCCGCTTCACACGTAGATCCCGCCACAACGCTTTGTTTAGAGCTGCACCACCTGACAGCTCCACCGTTCAATGTAAACACGTATCCGGTTTGTGATTTAGAATCGTCCGGATCAGTATCAAAGCTTGCATCGACGTAACCATTTACGACTAGCTCTTTGTCACCTCCATAAACGAGAAACATATCCTTAGTCCTTTTGAGGTATTTCAGGATGTTCTTGACCGTTGTCCAGTGATCCACTCCTGGATTACTTTAGTACCTCCCTGCTAAACTTATAGCAAGGCACACATCAGGTCCGGTACACAACATTGCATACATGATAGAGCCTATGGCTGAAGCATAGGGAACATATCATCTTCTCTCTATCTTCTGCAGTGGTCGGGCATTGAGTCTTACTCAACTTCACACCTTGTAACACAGGCGAGAACCCTTTCTTTGCTTGATCCATTTTGAATTTCTTCAAAACTTTGTCAAGGTATGTGCTTTGTGAAAGTCCAATTAAGCGTCTTGATCTATCTCTATAGATCTTGATGCCCAATATATAAGCAGCTTCACCGAGGTCCTTCAATGAAAAACTCTTATTCAAGTATCCCTTTATGCTATCCAGAAATTCTATATCATTTCCAATCAGCAATATGTCATCCGCATATAATATCAGAAATGCTACAGAGCTCCCACTCACTTTCTTGTAAATACAGGCTTCTCCAAAAGTCTGTATAAAACCAAATGCTTTGATCACACTATCAAAGCGTTTATTCCAACTCCGAGAGGCTTGCACCAGTCCATAAATGGATTGCTGGAGCTTGCACACTTTGTTAGCTCCCTTTGGATCGACAAAACCTTCCGGCTGCATCATATACAACTCTTCTTCCAGAAATCCATTCAGGAATGCAGTTTTGACATCCATTTTCCAAATTTCATAATCATAAAATGCAGCAATTGCTAACATGATTCGGACAGACTTAAGCATCGCTACGGGTGAGAAAGTCTCATCGTAGTCAATCCCTTGAACTTGTCGAAAAACTTTCGCAGCAAGTCAAGCTTTATTGATAGTAATATTACCGTCAGCGTCAGTCTTCTTCTTGAAGATCCATTTATTCTCAATAGCTTGCCGATCATTGGGCAAGTCAACCAATGTCCACACTTTGTTTTCATACATGGATCCCATCTCAGATTTCATGGCCTCAAGCCATTTTGCGGAATCTGGGTTCACCATCGCTTCTTCATAGTTCGTAGGTTCGTCATGGTCCAGTAACATAACCGCCAGAACAGGATTACCGTACCACTTTGGTGCGGATCTTACTCTGGTTGACCTACGAGGTTCAGTAACAACTTGATCTGAAGTTTCATGATCATTATCATTAACTTCCTCACTAATTGGTGTAGGTGTCACAGGATCCGGTTTCTGTGATGAACTACTTTCCAATAAGGGAGCAGGTACAGTTACCTCATCAAGTTCTACTTTCCTCCCACTCACTTCTTTCGAGAGAAACTCCTTCTCTAGAAAGGATCCAAATTTAGCAACAAAAGTCTTGCCTTCAGATCTGTGCTAGAAGGTGTACCCAACAGTTTCCTTTGGGTATCCTATGAAGACACATTTCTCCGATTTGGGTTCGAGCTTATCAGTTTGAAGCTTTTTCACATAAGCATCGCAGCCCCAAACTTTAAGAAACGACAACTTTGGTTTCTTGCCAACCCACAGTTCATAAGGCGTCGTCTCAACGGATTTTGATGGTGCCCTATTTAACGTGAATGCAGCCGTCTCTAAAGTATAACCCCAAAACGATAGCGGTAAATCAGTAAGAGACATCATAGATCGCACCATATCTAGTAAAGTACGATTACGACGTTCGGACACACCATTACGCTGTGGTGTTTCAGGTGGCATGAGTTGCAAAACTATTCCGCGTTGTTTCAAATGAAGACCAAACTCGTAACTCAAATATTCTCCTCCACGATCAGATCGTAGAAACTTTATTTTCTTGTTACGATGATTTTCAACTTCACTCTGAAATTCTTTGAACTTTTCAAATGTTTCAGACTTATGTTTCATTAAGTAGATATACCCATATCTGCTTAAATCATCTGTGAAGGTGAGAAAATAATGATACCCACCGCGAGCCTCAAGATTCATCGGTCCACATACATCTGTATGTATGATTTCCAACAAATCTGTTGCTCGCTCCATAGTTCCAGAGAACGGCGTTTTAGTCATCTTGCCCATGAGGCACGGTTCGCAAGTACCAAGTGATTAATAATCAAGTGGTTCCAAAAGTCCATCAGTATGGAGTTTCTTCATGCGCTTTACACCAATATGACCTAAACGGCAGTGCCACAAATAAGTTGCACTATCATTATCAACTCTGCATCTTTTGGCTTCAATATTATGAATATGTGTATCACTGCTATCGAGATTCAACAAAAATAGACCACTCTTCAAGGGTGCATGACCATAAAAGATATTACTCATATAAATAGAACAACCATTATTCCCTGATTTAAATGAATAACCGTCTCGCATCAAACAAGATCCAGATATAATGTTCATGCTCAACGCTGGCACCAAATAACAATTATTCAGGTCTAAAACTAATCCCGAAGGTAGATGTAGAGGTAGCGTGCCGACCGCGATCACATCGACTTTGGAACCATTTCCCACGCGCATCGTCACCTCGTCCTTAGCCAATCTTCGCTTAATCCGTAGTCCCTGTTTCGAGTTGCAAATATTAGCAACAGAACCAGTATCAAATACCCAGGTGCTACTGCGAGCATTAGTAAGGTACACATCAATAACATGTATATCACATATACCTTTGTTCACCTTGCCATCCTTCTTATCCGCCAAATACTTGGGGCAGTTCCGCTTCCAGTGACCAGTCTGTTTGCAGTAGAAGCACTCAGTCTCAGGCTTAGGTCCAGACTTGGTTCTTCTCTGAGCAGCAACTTGTTGCCGTTCTTCTTGAAGTTCCCTTCTTCTTCCTTTGCCCTTTTTCTTGAAACTGGTGGTCTTGTTGACCATCAACACTTGATGCTCCTTCTTGATTTCTACCTCCGCAACCTTTAGCATTGCGAAGAGCTCGGGAATCGTCTTATCCATCCCTTGCATGTTATAGTTCATCACGAAGCTCTTGTAGCTTGGTGGCAGTGATTGAAGAATTCTGTCAATGACGCTATCATCCAGAAGATTAACTCCCAGTTGAATCAAGTGATTGTTATACCCAGACATTCTGAGTATATGCTCACTGACAGAACTATTCTCCTCCATCTTACAGCTGTAGAACTTATTGGAGACTTCATATCTCTCAATCCGGGCATTTGCTTGAAATATCAACTTCAACTCCTGAAACATCTCATATGCTCCATGACGTTCAAAACATCGTTGAAGTCCCGGTTCTAAGCCGTAAAGCATGGCACACTGAACTATCGAGTAGTCATCAGCTTGCTCTGCCAGACGTTCATAACATCTGGTGTTGCTCCTGCAACAGGTCTGGCACCTAGCGGTGCTTCCAGGACGTAATTCTTCTGTGCAGCAATGAGGATAATCCTCAAGTTACGGACCCAGTCCGTGTAATTGCTACCATCATCTTTTAACTTTGCTTTCTCAAGGAACGCATTAAAATCCAACGGAACAACATCACGGGCCATCTATCTACAATCAACATAGACAAGCAAAATACTATCAGGTACTAAGTTCATGATAAATTTAAGTTCAATTAATCATATTACTTAAGAACTCCCACTTAGATAGACATCCCTCTAATCCTCTAAGTGATCACGTGATCCAAATCAACTAAACCATGTTCGATCATCACGTGAGATGGAGTAGTTTCAATGGTGAACATCACTATGTTGATCATATCTACTATATGATTCACGCTCGACCTTTCGGTCTCAGTGTTCCGAGGCCATATCTGCATATGCTAGGCTCGTCAAGTTTAACCTGAGTATTCCGCGTGTGCAACTGTTTTGCACCCATTGTATTTGAACGTAGAGCCTATCACACCCGATCATCACGTGGTGTCTCAGCACGAAGAACTTTCGCAATGGTGCATACTCAGGGAGAACACTTATACCTTGATAATTTAGTGAGAGATCATCTTATAATGCTACCGTCAATCAAAGCAAGATAAGATGCATAAAAGATAAACATCACATGCAATCAATATAAGTGATATGATATGGCCATCATCATCTTGTGCTTGTGATCTCCATCTCTGAAGCACCGTCATGATTACCATCGTCACCGACGCGACACCTTGATCTCCATCGTAGCATCGTTGTCGTCTCGCCAACTTATGCTTCTACGACTACCGCTACCGCTTAGTGATAAAGTAAAGCATTACAGGGCGTTTGCATTGCATACAATAAAGCGACAACCATATGGCTCCTGCCAGTTGCCAATAACTCGGCTACAAAACATGATCATCTCATACAATAAAATATAGCATCATGCCTTGACCATATCACATCACAACATGCCCTGCAAAAACAAGTTAGACGTCCTCTACTTTGTTGTTGCAAGTTTTACGTGGCTGCTACAGGCTGAGCAAGAACCGTTCTTACCTACGCATCAAAACCACACCGATAGTTTGTCAAGTTAGTGCTGTTTTAACCTTCTCAAGGACCGGGCGTAGCCACACTCGGTTCAACTAAAGTTGGAGAAACTGACACCCGCCGGCCACCTGTGTGCAAAGCACATCGGTAGAACCAGTCTCGCGTAAGCGTACGCGTAATGTCGGTCCGGGCCGCTTCATCCAACAATACCGCCGAACCAAAGTATGACATGCTGGTAAGCAGTATGACTTATATCGCCCACAACTCACTTGTGTTCTACTCGTGCATATAACATCTACGCATAAAACCTGGCTCTGATACCACTGTTGGGGAACGTAGTAATTTCGAAAAAATTCCTACGCACACACATGATCATGGTGATGCATAGCAACGAGAGTGGAGAGTGTTGTCCACGTACCCTCGTAGACCGAAAGCGGAAGCGTTAGCACAACGCGGTTGATGTAGTCGTACATCTTCACGATCCGACCGATCAAGTACCGAACGAACGGCACCTCCGAGTTCAGCACACGTTCAGCTCGATGACGTCCCTCGAACTCCGATCCAGCCGAGCTTTGTGGGAGAGTTACGTCAGCACGATAGCGTGGTGACGATGATGATGTTCTACCGACGCAGGGCTTCGCCTAAGCACCGCTACGATATTATCGAGGTGGATTATGGTGGAGGGGGGCACCGCACACGGCTAAGAGATCAAGAGATCAATTGTTGTCTCTGGGGTGCCCCCCTGCCCCCGTATATAAAGGAGCAAGGGAGGGAGAGGCGGCCGGCCAGGAGGAGGCGCTCCAGGAGGAGTCCTACTTCCACCGGGAGTAGGACTCCCTCCTTTCCTAGTTGGAGTAGGAGAAGGGGGAAGGAGGAGGGAGAGAGGAAGGAAAGGGGGGCGCCGCACCCCCCTCCTTGTCAAATTTGGACTAGAGGGGGAGGGGGCACGCGGCCTGCCCTGGCCGCCCCTCCTCTTCTCCACTAAGGCCCATGTAGGCCCATTAAACCCCCGGGGGGTTTCTGGTAACCCCCGGTACTCCGGTAAAATCCCGATTTCACCCGGAACACTTCTGATATCCAAATATAGGCTTCCAATATATCATTTTTTATGTCTCGACCATTTTGAGACTCCTTGTCATGTCCGTGATCACATCCGGGACTCCGAACTATCTTCGGTACATCAAAACACATAAACTCATAATATAATCGTCATCAAACTTTAAGCGTGCGGACCCTACGGGTTCGAGAACTATGTAGACATGACCGAGACACGTCTCCGGTCAATAACCAATAGCGGAACCTGGATGCTCATATTGGCTCCCACATATTCTACGAAGATCTTTATCGGTCAGACCGCATAACAACATACGTTGTTCCCTTTGTCATTGGTATGTTACTTGCCCGAGATTCGATCGTCGGTATCTCAATACCTAGTTCAATCTCATTACTGGCAAGTCTCTTTACTCGTTCTGTAATACATCATCTCGCAACTAACTCATTAGTTTCAATGCTTGCAGGGCTTATAGTGATGTGCATTACCGAGTGGGCCCAGACATACCTCTCCGACAATCGGAGTGACAAATCCTAATCTCGAAATAAGCCAACCCAACAAGTACCTTCGGAGACACCTGTAGAGCACCTTTATAATCACCCAGTTACGTTGTGACGTTTGGTAGCACACAAAGTGTTCCTCCGGTAAACGGGAGTTGCATAATCTCATAGTCATAGGAACATGTATAAGTCATGAAGAAAGCAATAGCAGAATACTAAACAATCGTGTGCTAAGCTAACGGATGGGTCAAGTCAATCACATCATTCTCCTAATGATGTGATCCTGTTTATCAAATGACAACTCATGTCAATGGCTAGGAAACATAACCATCTTTGATCAACGAGCTAGTCAAGTAGAGGCATACTAGTCACACTCTGTTTGTCTATGTATTCACACAAGTATTATGTTTCCGGTTAATACAATTCTAGCATGAATAATAAACATTTATCATGATGTAAGGAAATAAATAATAACTTTATTATTGCCTCTAGGGCATATTTCCTTCAAGCTCATCATCGCTTCATCATAGTTCTTAGGTTCATCATGGTCTATTAACATGATTTCCAGAACAGGATTACCATAGCACTCTGGTGCGAATCGTACTATGGTTGATCTACGAGGTTCGGTAGTAACTTGATTTGAAGTTTCATGATCATCATCATTAACTTCCTCACTAATTGGTGTAGGCATCACTGGAACTGATTTGATGAGCTACTTTCCAATTCGAGAGAAGGTACAATTACCTCATCAAGTTCTACTTTCCTCCCACTCACTTCTTTCGAGAGAAACTCCTTCTTTGGAAAGGATCCATTCTTAGCAACGAATATCTTGCCTTCGGATCTGTGATAGAAGGTGTACCCAACAGTCTCTTTTGGGTATCCTATGAAGACACATTTCTCCGATTTGGGTTCGAGCTTATCAGGTTGAAGCTTTTTCACATGAGCATCGCAGCCCCAAACTTTAAGAAATGACAACTTGGGTTTCTTGCCAAACCACAGTTCATATGGTGTTGTCTCAATGGATTTAGATGGTGCCCTATTTAACGTGAATGCAGTTGTCTCTAATGCATAACCCCAAAACCAATAGTGGTAAATCGATAGAGACATCATAGATCGCACCATATCTAATAAAGTACGGTTATGACGTTCGGACACACCATTACGCTGTGGTGTTCCAGGTGGCTTGAGTTGCGAAACTATTTCACATTGTTTCAAATGAAGACCAAACTCATAACTCAAATATTCGCCTCCGCGATCAGATCGTAGAAACTTTATTTTCTTATTACAATGATTTTCCACTTCACTCTGAAATTCTTTGAACTTTTTCAAATGTTTCATACTTATGTTTCATTAAGAAGATATACCTATATCTGCTCAAACCATCTGTGAATGTTAGAAAATAACGACACCTATCGCGAGCCTCAACACTCATTGGACCGCATACATCAGTATGTATTATTTCCAACAAGTCAGTAGCTTGCTCCATTGTTCCAGAGAACGGTGTTCTAGTCATCTTGCCCATGAGGCATGGTTCACAAGTATCATATGATTCATAATCAAGTAATTCCAAAAGCCCATCAACATGGAGTTTCTTCATGCGCTTTACACCAATATGACCTAAACAGCAGTGCCACAAATATGTTGCACTATTATTATCAACTTTGCATCTTTTGGCATCAATATTATGAATATGTGTATCATTACTATCGAGATTCAATAAACCATTTATATTAAGTGCATGACCATAGAAGGTTTTATTCATGTAAACAGAACAACAATTATTCTTTGACTTAAATGAATAATAGTATTGCAAAAAACATGATCCAATCATATTATGCTCAACGCAAACACCAAATAACATTTATTTTAGGTTCAACACTAATCCCGAAGGTAAAGGGAGTGTGCGATGGTCATCTTATCAACCTTGGAATCACTTCCAACACACATCGTCACCTTGCTCTCAACTAGTCTCTGTTCATTTTATAACTCCTGTTTCAAGTTACTAATCATAGCAACTGAACCAGTATCAAATACCCAGGGGCTACTATGAATACTAGTAAAGTACACATCAATAACATGTATATCATATATACTTTTGTTCACTTTGCCATCCTTCTTATCCGCCAAGTATTTGGGGCAGTTCCGCTTCCAATGACCATTTCCTTTGCAGTAGAAGCGCTTAGCTTCAAGCTTGGTTCTAGCTTTGGGCTTCTTCATGGGAGTGGCAACTTGCTTGTCATTCTTCTTTAAGTTCCCTTTCTTTACCCTGCCCTTTTACTTGAAACTAGTGGTCTTGTCAACCATCAACACTTGATGCTTTTCTTGATTTCTACCTTCGCCGATTTCAGCATCGCAAAGAGCTCGGAGAATCGTTTTCGTCATCCCTTGCATATTATAGTTCATAACAAAGTTCCAGTAACTTGGTGATAGTGACTAGAGAACTCTATCAATCACTATCTTATCTGGAAGATTAACTCCCACTTGATTCAAGTGATTGTAGTACTCAGACATTCTGAGCACATGCTCACTGGTTGAGCTATTCTCCTCCATCTTGTAGGCAAAGTACTTGTCAGAGGTCTCATACCTCTCGACTCGGGCATGAGTCCGAAATACCAATTTCAACTCTTGGAACATCTCATATGCTCCATGGCGTTTCAAAACATTTTTGAAGTCCCGGTTCTAAGCCGTAAAGCATGGTGCACTAAACTATCAAGTAGTCATCATACCGAGCTTGTCAAACGTTCATAACGTCTGTATTTGCTCCTGCAATAGTTCTGTCACCTAGCGGTGTGATACGTCTCCAACGTATCTATAATTTATGAAGTATTCATGCTATTATATTATCCATCTTGGATGTTTAATGGGCTTTACTATGCACTTTTATATTATTTTTGGGACTAACCTATTAACCTAGAGCCCAGTGCCAGTTTCTGTTTTTACCTTGTTTCAGTGTTTCGCAGAAAAGGAATATCAAACGGAATGAAACCTTCGGGAGAGTTATTTTTGGAACGGAAGCAATCCAGAAGACTTGAAATGTACGTAAGGGAAGCAACAAGGAAGGCATGAGGCAGGGGGCGCGCCCACCCCCCTGGGCGCGCCCTCCACCCTCGTGGGCCCCTCGTGGCTCCCCTGACCGACTTCTTTCGCCTATATATATCCATATACCCTAAAACCATCGGGGAATAGAATAGATCGGGAGTTCCGCCGCCGCAAGCCTCTATAGCCACCAAAAACCAATCGGGACCCTGTTCCGGCACCCTGCCAGAGGGGGAATCCCTCACCGGTGGCCATCTTCATCATCCCGGCGCTCTCCATGACGAGGAGGGAGTATTTCACCCTCGGGGCTGAGGGTATGTACCAGTAGCTATGTGTTTGATCTCTCTCTCATGTTCTTGACTCGGCACGATCTTGATGTATCGCGAGCTTTGCTATTATAGTTGGATCTTATGATGTTTCTCCCCCTCTACTCTCTTGTAATGGATTGAGTTTTCCCTTTGAAGTTATCTTATCGGATTGAGTCTTTAAGGATTTGAGAACACTTGATGTATGTCTTGCCGTACTTATCTGTGGTGACAATGGGATAT
Organism: Triticum aestivum; assembly: GCF_018294505.1. Taxonomy (NCBI): domain Eukaryota; kingdom Viridiplantae; phylum Streptophyta; class Magnoliopsida; order Poales; family Poaceae; genus Triticum; species Triticum aestivum. The sequence goes on along the minus strand of NC_057808.1, from coordinate 284,377,435 downwards.
CACGTGATCCACTTGATGTATGTTTTGGTGATCAACTTGCGGGTTCCGCCCATGAACCTATGCACAGGGGTTGGCACACGTTTTCGTCTTGACTCTCCGGTAGAAACTTTGGGGCACTCTTTGAAGTACTTTGTGTTGGTTGAATAGATGAATATGGGATTGTGTGATGCATATCGTATAATCATACCCACGGATACTTGAGGTGACATTGGAGTATCTAGGTGACATTAGGGTTTTGGTTGATTTGTGTCTCAAGGTGTTATTCTAGTACGAACTCTATGATCTATCGAACGAAAAGAATAGCTTCATGTTATTTTACTACGGACTCTTGAATAGATCGATCAGAAAGGATAACTTTGAGGTGGTTTCGTACCCTACCATAATCTCTTCGTTTGTTCTCCGCTATTAGTGACTTTGGAGTGACTCTTTGTTGCATGTTGAGGGATAGTTAAATGATCCAATTATGTTATTATTGTTGAGAGAACTTGCACTAGTGAAAGTATGAACCCTTGGCCTTGTTTCAACACATTGCAATACCGTTTGTGCTCACTTTTATCATTAGCTACCTTGCTGTTTTTATATTTTCAGTTTACAAAAACCTATATCTACCATCCATATTGCACTTGTATCACCATCTCTTCACCGAACTAGTGCACCTATACAATTTACCATTGTATTGGGTGTGTTGGGGACACAGGAGACTCTTTGTTATTTGGTTGCAGGGTTGCTTGAGAGAAACCATCTCATCCTACGCCTCCCATGGATTGATAAACCTTAGGTCATCCACTTGAGGGAAATTTGCTACTGTCCTACAAACCTCTGCACTTGGAGGCCCAACAACGTCTACAAGAAGAAGGTTGTGTAGTAGACATCAAGCTCTTTTCTGGCGCCGTTGTGTTGGGGAACGTAGTAATTTCAAAAAATTCCTGCGCACACACAAGATCATGGTGATGCATAGCAACGAGAGGGGAGAGTGTTGTCCACGTACCTTCGTAGACCGAAAGCGGAAGCGTTAACACAACGCGGTTGATGTAGTTGTACGTCTTCACGATCCGACCGATCGAGTACCGAACTGTTGGGGAACGTAGTAAGTTCAAAATTTTCTTACGCATACGCAAGATCATGGTGATGCATAGCAACGAGAGGGGAGAGTGTTGTCTACGTACCCTCGTAGACCGACAGCGGAAGCGTTATCATAACGCGGTTGATGTAGTCGTACGTCTTCACGATCCGACCGATCAAGTACCGAACGCACGGCACCTCCGAAGTTCTACACACGTTCAGCTCGATGACGTCGCTCGAACTCCGATCCAGCCGAGTGTTGAGGGAGAGTTTCGTCAGCACGACGGCGTGGTGACGATGATGATGTTCCACCGACGCAGGGCCTCGCCTAAGCTCCGCGACGGTATTATCGAGGTGTAATCTGGTGGAGGGGGGCACCGCACACGGCTAAAATATCGTATATCAAGTGTGTCTTAGGTGCCCCCTGCCCCCGTATATAAAGGAGCAAGGGGGAGGCCGGCTGCCTATGGGCGCGCCAAGGAGAGGGGGGGAGTCCTCCTCCTAGTAGGAGTAGGACTCCCCTTTCCTAGTCCTACTAGGAAAAGAAGGGGGGAAGGAAAGAGAGGGAGAGGGAGAGGGAAAGGGGGCTGCGCCCCCCTCTCCTAGTCCAACTAGGACTCCTCCTGGGAGGGGGCGCACCACCTCCTGGCTGCTGCCCTCTCTCTCCCCTCAAGGCCCACTAAGGCCCAATACTTCCCCGGGGGGTTCCGGTAACCCTCCGGCACTCCGGTTTAATCCGAAACTTCTCCGGAACACTTCCGGTGTCCGAATATAGTCGTCCAATATATCAATCTTTACGTCTCGACCATTTCGAGACTCCTCGTCATGTCCGTGATCACATCCGGGACTCCGAACAACCTTCGGTACATCAAAACATATAAACTCATAATAAAACTGTCATCGTAACTTTAAGCGTGCGGACCCTTTGGGTTCGAGAACTATGTAGACATGACCGAGACACCTCTCCGGTCAATAACCAATAGCGGGACCTGGATGCCCATATTGGCTCCCACATATTCTACGAAGATCTTTATCGGTCAGACCGCATAACAACATACGTTGTTCCCTTTGTCATCGGTATGTTACTTGCCCGAGATTCGATCGTCGGTATCTCGATACCTAGTTCAATCTCGTTACCGGCAAGTCTCTTTACTCGTTCCGTAATACATCATCCCGCAACTAACTCATTAGTCACAATGCTTGCAAGGCTTATAGTGATGTGCATTACCGAGTGGGCCCAGAGATACCTCTCCGACAATCGGAGTGACAAATCCTAATCTCGAAATACGCCAACCCAACAAGTACCTTTGGAGACACCTGTAGAGCACCTTTATAATCACCCAGTTACGTTGTGACGTTTGGTAGCACACAAAGTGTTCCTCCGGTAAACGGGAGTTGCATAATCTCATAGTCATAGGAACATGTATAAGTCATGAAGAAAGCAATAGCAACATACTAAACGATCGGGTGCTAAGCTAACGTAATGGGTCATGTCAATCACGTCATTCTCCTAATGAGGTGATCCCGTTAATCAAATGACAACTCATGTCTATGGCTAGGAAACATAACCATCTTTGATTAACGAGCTAGTCAAGCAGAGGCATACTAGTGACACTCTGTTTGTCTATGTATTCACACATGTATTATGTTTCCGGTTAATACAATTCTAGCATGAATAATAAACATTTATCATGATATAAGGAAATATATAATACTTTATTATTGCCTCTAGGGCATATTTCCTTCAGTCTCCCACTTGCACTAGAGTCAATAATCTAGATTACATAGTAATGATTCTTACACCCATGGAGTCTTGGTGCTGATCATGTTTTGCTCGTGGAAGAGGCTTAGTCAACGGATCTGCTACATTCAGATCCGTATGTATCTTGCAAATTTCTATGTCTCCCACCTGGACTAAATCCCGGATGGAATTGAAGCGTCTTCTGATGTGCTTGGTTCTCTTGTGAAATCTGGATTCCTTTGCTAAGGCAATTGCACCAGTATTATCACAAAAGATTTTCATTGGTCCCGATGTACTAGGTATGACACCTAGATCGGATATGAACTCCTTCATCCAGACTCCTTCATTCGCTGCTTCCGAAGCAGCTATGTATTCCGCTTCACACGTAGATCCCGCCACGACACTTTGCTTGGAACTGCACCAACTGACAGCTCCACCGTTCAATGTAAATACGTATCCGGTTTGCGATTTCGAATCGTCCGGATCAGTGTCAAAGCTTGCATCAACGTAACCCCTTACGATGAGCTCTTTGTCACCTCCATATACGAGAAACATATCCTTAGTCCTTTTCAGGTATTTCAGGATGTTCTTGACCGCTGTCCAGTGATCCACTCCTGGATTACTTTGGTACCTCCCTGCTAAACTTATAGCTAGGGACACATCAGGTCTGGTACACAGCATTGCATACATGATAGAGCCTATGGCTGAAGCATAGGGAACATCTTTCATTTTCTCTCTATCTTCTGCAGTGGTCGGGCATTGAGTCTTACTCAATCTCACACCTTGTAGTACAGGCAAGAACCCTTTCTTTGCTTGATCCATTTTGAACTTCTTCAAAACTTTGTCAAGGTATGTGCTTTGTGAAAGTCCAATTAAGCGTCTTGATCTATCTCTATAGATCTTAATGCCTAATATATATGCAGCTTCACCGAGGTCTTTCATTGAAAAACTCTTATTCAAGTATCCCTTTATGCTATCCAGAAATTCTATATCATTTCCAATCAGTAATATGTCATCCACATATAATATCAGAAATGCTATCGAGCTCCCACTCACTTTCTTGTAAATACAGGCTTCTCCAAAAGTCTGTATAAAACCAAATGCTTTGATCACACTATCAAAGCGTTTATTCCAACTCCGAGAGGCTTGCACCAGTCCATAAATGGATCGCTGGAGCTTGCACACTTTGTTAGCTCCCTTTGGATCGACAAAACCTTCCGGTTGCATCATATACAACTCTTCTTCCAGAAATCCATTCAGGAACGCAGTTTTGACATCCATTTGCCAAATTTCATAATCATAAAATGCGGCAATTGCTAACATGATTCGGACAGACTTAAGCATCGCTACGGGTGAGAAGGTCTCATCGTAGTCAATTCCTTGAACTTGTCGAAAACCTTTCGCAACAAGTCGAGCTTTATAGACAGTAACATTACCATCAGCGTCAGTCTTCTTCTTGAAGATCCATTTATTTTCAATGGCTTGCCGACCATCGGGCAAGTCAACCAAAGTCCATACTTTGTTCTCATACATGGATCCCATCTCGGATTTCATGGCTTCAAGCCATTTTGCGGAATCTGGGCTCACCATCGCTTCTTCATAGTTCGTAGGTTCGCCATGGTCTAGTAACATGACCTCCAGAACAGGATTACCGTACCACTCTGGTGCGGATCTTGATCTAGTTGACCTACGAAGTTCAGTAATAACTTGATCTGAAGTTTCATGATCATTATCATTAACTTCCTCACTACTTGGTGTAGGTGTCGCAGAAACTGATCTCTGCGATGATCTACTTTCCAATAAGGGAGCAGGTACAGTTACCTCATCAAGTTCTACTTTCCTCCCACTCACATCTTTCGAGAGAAACTCCTTCTCTAGAAAGGATCCATTTCTAGCAACAAATATCTTGCCTTCGGATCTGTGATAGAAGGTGTACCCAACGGTCTCCTTTGGGTATCCTATGAAGACACATTTCTCCGATTTAGGCTCGAGCTTATCAGGTTGAAGTTTCTTCACATAAGCATCGCAACCCCAAACTTTAAGATACGACAACTTTGGTTTCTTGCCAAACCATAGTTCAAAAGGCGTCGTCTCAACGGATTTCGATGGTGTCCTATTTAGAGTGAATGCAGCCGTCTCTAAAGCATAACCCCAAAACGATAGCGGTAAATCAGTAAGAGACATCATAGTTCGCACCATATCTAATAAAGTACGATTACGACGTTCAGACACACCATTACGCTGTGGTGTTCCGGGTGGCGTGAGTTGCGAAACTATTCCGCATTGTTTCAAATGTAGACCAAACTCGTAACTCAAATATTCTCCTCCACGATCAGATCGTAGGAATTTTATTTTCTTGTTACGATGATTTTCAACTTCACTCTGAAATTCTTTGAACTTTTCAAATGTTTCAGACTTATGTTTCATTAAGTAGATATACCCATATCTGCTCAAATCATCTGTGAAGGTGAGAAAATAACGATATCCGCCACGAGCTTCAATATTCATCGGACCACATACATCTGTATGTATGATTTCCAACAAATCTGTTGCTCTCTCCATAGTTCCGGAGAACGGTGTTTTGGTCATCTTGCCCATAAGGCACGGTTCGCAAGTACCAAGTGATTCAAAATCAAGTGATTCCAAAATTCCATCAGTATGGAGTTTCTTCATGCGCTTTACACCGATATGACCCAAACGGCAGTGCCACAAATAAGTTGCACTGTCATTATTAACTCTGCATCTTTTGGCTTCAACATTATGAATATGTGTATCACTACTATCGAGATTCATTAAAAATAGACCACTCTTCAAGGGTGCATGACCATAAAAGATATTATTCATATAAATAGAACAACCATTATTCTCTGATTTAAATGAATAACCGTCTCGCATTAAACAAGATCCAGATATAATGTTCATGCTCAACGCTGGCACCAAATAACAATTATTTAGGTCTAAAACTAATCCCGAAGGTAGATGTAGAGGTAGCGTGCCGACGGCGATCACATCGACTTTGGAACCATTTCCCACGCGCATCGTCACCTCGTCCTTAGCCAAACTTCGCTTAATCCGTAGCCCCTGTTTCGAGTTGCAAATATTAGCAACAGAACCAGTATCAAATACCCAGGTGCTACTGCGAGTATTAGTAAGGTACACATCAATAACATGTATATCACATATACCTTTGTTAACCTTGCCATCCTTCTTATCCGCCAAATACTTGGGGCAGTTCCGCTTCCAGTGGCCAGTCTGCTTACAGTAGAAGCACTCAGTTTCAGGCTTAGGTCCAGACTTGGATTTCTTCTCCTGAACAGCAACTTGCTTGCTATTCTTCTTGAAGTTCCCTTTCTTCTTCCCTTTGCCCTTTTTCTTGAAACTAGTGGTTTTACTGACCATCAACACTTGATGCTCCTTTTTGATTTCTACCTCCGCTGCCTTTAGCATTGCGAAGAGCTCGGGAATCGTCTTATCCATCCCTTGCATGTTATAGTTCATCACGAAGCTCTTGTAGCTTGGTGGCAGTGATTGAAGAATTCTGTCAATGACGCAATCATCCGGAAGTTGAACTCCCAGTTGAATCAAGTGATTATTATACCCAGACATTCTGAGTATATGCTCACTGACAGAACTATTCTCTTCCATCTTGCAGCTATAGAACTTATTGGAGACTTCATATCTCTCAATCCGGGCATTTGCTTGAAATATTAACTTCAACTCCTGGAACATCTCATATGCTCCATGACGTTCAAAACGTCGTTGAAGTCCCGGTTCTAAGCCGTAAAGCATGGCACACTGAACTATTGAGTAGTCATCAGCTTTGCTTTGCCAGACGTTCATAACTTCTGGCGTAGCTCTTGCAGGAGGCCTGGCACCTAGCGGTGCTTCCAGGACGTAATTCTTCTGTGCAGCAATGAGGATAATCCTCAAGTTACGGACCCAGTCCGTGTAATTGCTACCATCATCTTTCAACTTAGCTTTCTCAAGGAACGCATTAAAATTCAACGGAACAACAGCACGGGCCATATATCTACAATTAACATAGACAAGCAAGATACTATCAGGTACTAAGTTCATGATAAATTTAAGTTCAATTAATCATATTACTTAAGAACTCCCACTTAGATAGACATCTCTCTAATCATCTAAGTGATTACGTGATCCAAAGCAACTAAACCATGTCCGATTAACACGTGAGATGGAGTAGTTTCAATGGTGAACATCACTATGTTGATCATATCTACTATATGATTCACGCTCGACCTTTCGGTCTCTGTGTTCCGAGGCCATATCTGTACATATGCTAGGCTCGTCAAGTTTAACCTGAGTATTCCGCGTGTGCAACTGTTTTGCACCCGTTGTATTTGAACGTAGAGCCTATCACACCCGATTAACACGTGGTGTCTCAGCACGAAGAACTTTTGCAACGGTGCATACTCAGGGAGAACACTTTTATCTTGAAATTTTAGTGAGAGATCATCTTATAATGCTACCGTCAATCAAAGCAAGATAAGATGCATAAAGGATTAACATCACATGCAATCAATATAAGTGATATGATATGGCCATCATCATCTTGTGCTTGTGATCTCCATCTCCGAAGCACGGCTGATCCATCCGACCCATGATCACCATCGTCACCGGCTCGACACCTTGATCTCCATCGTAGTATCGTTGTCGTCTCGCCAACTTATTGCTTTTACGACTATCGCTACCGCTTAGTGATAAAGTAAAACTATTACATGGCGATTGCATCTCATACAATAAAGCGACAACCATATGGCTCCTGCCAGTTGCCGATAACTCGGTTACAAAACATGATCATCTCATACAACACATTATATCACATCATGTCTTGACCATATCACATCACAACATGCCCTGCAAAAACAAGTTAGACGTCCTCTACTTTGTTGTTGCATATTTTACGTGGCTGCTACGGGCTTAGCAAGAACCGTTCTTACCTACGCATCAAAACCACAACGATAGTTTGTCAAGTTGGTGCTGTTTTAACCTTCGCAAGGACCGGGCGTAGCCACACTCGGTTCAACTAAAGTGAGAGAGACAGACACCCGCCAGTCACCTTTAAGCAACGAGTGCTCCGAACGGTGAAACCAGTCTCGCGTAAGCGTACGCGTAATGTCGGTCCGGGCCGCTTCATCTCACAATACCGCTGAACCAAAGTATGACATGCTGGTAAGCAGTATGACTTATATCGCCCACAACTCACTTGTGTTCTACTCGTGCATAGCATCAACGCATAAAACCAGGCTCGGATGCCACTGTTGGGGAACGTAGTAATTTCAAAAATTTCCTACGCACACGCAAGATCATGGTGATGCATAGCAACGAGAGGGGAGAGTGTTGTCCACGTACCCTCGTAGACCGACAGCGGAAGCGTTATCACAACGCGGTTGATGTAGTCGTACGTCTTCACGATCCGACCGATCAAGTACCGAACGCACGGCACCTCCGAAGTTCTACACACGTTCAGCTCGATGACGTCCCTCGAACTCCGATCCAGCCGAGTGTTGAGGGAGAGTTTCGTCAGCACGACGGCGTGGTGACGATGATGATGTTCCACCGACGCAGGGCTTCGCCTAAGCTCCGCGACGGTATTATCGAGGTGTAATCTGGTGGAGGGGGGCACCGCACACGGCTAAAATATCGTATATCAAGTGTGTCTTAGGTGCCCCCTGCCCCCGTATATAAAGGAGCAAGGGGGAGGCCGGCTGCCTATGGGCGCGCCAAGGAGAGGGGGGGAGTCCTCCTCCTAGTAGGAGTAGGACTCCCCTTTCCTAGTCCTACTAGGAAAAGAAGGGGGGAAGGAAAGAGAGGGAGAGGGAGAGGGAAAGGGGGCTGCGCCCCCCTCTCCTAGTCCAACTAGGACTCCTCCTGGGAGGGGGCGCACCACCTCCTGGCTGCTGCCCTCTCTCTCCCCTCAAGGCCCACTAAGGCCCAATACTTCCCCGGGGGGTTCCGGTAACCCTCCGGCACTCCGGTTTAATCCGAAACTTCTCCGGAACACTTCCGGTGTCCGAATATAGTCGTCCAATATATCAATCTTTACGTCTCGACCATTTCGAGACTCCTCGTCATGTCCGTGATCACATCCGGGACTCCGAACAACCTTCGGTACATCAAAACATATAAACTCATAATAAAACTGTCATCGTAACTTTAAGCGTGCGGACCCTTTGGGTTCGAGAACTATGTAGACATGACCGAGACACCTCTCCGGTCAATAACCAATAGCGGGACCTGGATGCCCATATTGGCTCCCACATATTCTACGAAGATCTTTATCGGTCAGACCGCATAACAACATACGTTGTTCCCTTTGTCATCGGTATGTTACTTGCCCGAGATTCGATCGTCGGTATCTCGATACCTAGTTCAATCTCGTTACCGGCAAGTCTCTTTACTCGTTCCGTAATACATCATCCCGCAACTAACTCATTAGTCACAATGCTTGCAAGGCTTATAGTGATGTGCATTACCGAGTGGGCCCAGAGATACCTCTCCGACAATCGGAGTGACAAATCCTAATCTCGAAATACGCCAACCCAACAAGTACCTTTGGAGACACCTGTAGAGCACCTTTATAATCACCCAGTTACGTTGTGACGTTTGGTAGCACACAAAGTGTTCCTCCAGTAAACGGGAGTTGCATAATCTCATAGTCATAGGAACATGTATAAGTCATGAAGAAAGCAATAGCAACATACTAAACGATTGGGTGCTAAGCTAACGTAATGGGTCATGTCAATCACGTCATTCTCCTAATGAGGTGATCCCGTTAATCAAATGACAACTCATGTCTATGGCTAGGAAACATAACCATCTTTGATTAACGAGCTAGTCAAGCAGAGGCATACTAGTGACACTCTGTTTGTCTATGTATTCACACATGTATTATGTTTCCGGTTAATACAATTCTAGCATGAATAATAAACATTTATCATGATATAAGGAAATATATAATACTTTATTATTGCCTCTAGGGCATATTTCCTTCACGAACGTACGGCACCTCCGAGTTCAGCACACGTTCAGCTCGATGACGTCCCTCGAACTCCGATCCAGCCGAGTGTTGAGGGAGAGTTTCGTCAGCACGACGGCGTGGTGACGATGATGATGTTCTACCGACGCAGGGCTTCGCCTAAGCACCGCTACGATATTATCGAGGTGTAATATGGTGGAGGGGGGCACCGCACACGGCTAAGAGATCAATAGATCAATTGTTGTGTCTATGGGGTGCCGCCCCCTGCCCCTGTATATAAAGGAGCAAGGGGGGAGGCGGCCGGCCTAGGAGGAGGGCGTGCCAAGGGGGGAGTCCTACTCCCACCGGGAGTAGGACTCCTCCTTTCCTTGTTGGAGTAGGAGAAGGGAAGGGAGAAGGAGAAGGAAGGAAGGGGGCGCCCCCCTCCCTAGTCCAATTCGGACTAGTCCATGGGGAGGGGTGTGGCCACCCTTTGGGGCCTTTCTCTCCTTTCCCGTATGGCCCATTAAGGCCCAATACGAATTCCCGTAACTCTCCGGTACTCCGAAAAATACCCGAATCACTCGGAACCTTTCCGATGTCCGAATATAGTCGTCCAATATATCAATCTTTACGTCTCGACCATTTCGAGACTCCTCGTCAAGTCCCCGATCTCATCCGGGACTCCGAACTCCTTCGGTACATCAAAACTCATAATAAAACTGTCATCGTAACGTTAAGCGTGCGGACCCTACGGGTTCGAGAACTATGTAGACATGACCGAGACACGTCTCCGGTCAATAACCAATAGCGGGACCTGGATGCCCATATTGGCTCCCACATATTCTACGAAGATCTTTATCGGTCAGACCGCATAACAACATACGTTGTTCCCTTTGTCATCGGTATGTTACTTGCCCGAGATTCGATCGTCGGTATCTTAATACGTAGTTCAATCTCGTTACCGGCAAGTCTCTTTACTCGTTCTGTAATACATCATCCCGCAACTAACTCATTAGTTACAATGCTTGCAAGGCTTATAGTGATGTGCATTACTGAGTGGGCCCAGAGATACCTCTCCGACAATCGGAGTGACAAATCCTAATCTCGAAATACGCCAACCCAACAAGTACCTTCGGAGACACCTGTAGAGCACCTTTATAATCACCCAGTTACGTTGTGACGTTTGGTAGCACACAAAGTGTTCCTCCGGTAAACGGGAGTTGCATAATCTCATAGTCATAGGAACATGTATAAGTCATGAAGAAAGCAATAGCAACATACTAAACGATCGTGTGCTAAGCTAACGGAATGGGTCAAGTCAATCACATCATTCTCCTAATGATATGATCCCGTTAATCAAATGACAACTCATGTCTATGGCTAGGAAACATAACCATCTTTGATCAACGAGGTAGTCAAGTAGAGGCATACTAGTGACACTCTGTTTGTCTATGTATTCACACATGTATCATGTTTCCGGTTAATACAATTCTAGCATGAATGATAAACATTTATCATGATATAAGGAAATAAATAATAACTTCATTATTGCCTCTAGGGCATATTTCCTTTAGTATCCCACTTGCACTAGAGTCAACAATCTAGTTCACATCGCCATGTGATTTAACATCAATAGTTCACATCACCATGTGATTAAGAACCATAGTTCACATCGTCATGTGACCAACACCCAAAGGGTTTACTAGAGTCAATAATCTAGTTCACATCGCTATGTGATTAACACCCAAAGATTACTAAGGTGTGATTATGTTTTGCTTGTGAGATAATTTTAGTCAATGGGTCTGTCACATTCAGATCCGTAAGTATTTTGCAAATTTCTATGTCTACAATGCTCTGCACGGAGCTACTCTAGCTAATTTCTCCCACTTTCAATATGTATCTAGACCGAGACTTAGAGTCATCTAGATTAGTGTCAAAACTTGCATCGACGTAACCCTTTACGACGAACCTTTTGTCACTTCCATAATTGAGAAACATATCCTTATTCCAGTAAGGATAATTTTGACCGTTGTCCAGTGATCTACTCCTAGATCACTATTGTACTCCCTTGCCAAAATCAGTGTAGGGTATACAATAGATCTGGTACACAGCATGGCATACTTTATAGAACCTATGGCCGAGGCATAGGGAATGACTTTCATTCTTTTTCTATCTTCTGCCGTGGTCGGGCTTTGAGTCTTACTTAATTTCACACCTTGTAACACAGGCAAGAAACTCTTTCTTTGACTGTTCCATTTTGAACCACTCCAAAATCTTGTTAAGGTATGTACTCATTTAAAAAACTTATCAAGCATCTTGATCTATCTCTATAGATCTTGATGCTCAATATGTAAGCAGCTTCACCGAGGTCTTTCTTTGAAAAACTCCTTTCAAACACTCCTTTATGCTTTGCAGAATAATTCTACATTATTTCCGATCACCAATATGTCATTCACATATACTTATCAGAAATGTTGTAGTGCTCCCACTCACTTTCTTGTAAATACAGGCTTCACCGCAAGTCTGTATAAAACTATATCCTTTGATCAACTTATCAAAGCATATATTCCAACTCCGAGATACTTGCACCAGTCCATAGATGGATCGCTGGAGCTTGCATATTTTGTTAGCACCTTTAGGATTGACAAAACCTTCTGGTTGCATCATATACAACTCTTCTTTAATGAATCCATCAAGGAATGCAGTTTTGTTTATCCATTTGCCAGATTTCACAAAATGTGGCAATTGCTAACATGATTCGGACAGACTTAAGCATCGCTGCGAGTGAGAAAATCTCATCGTATTCAACACTTTGAACTTTGTCAAAAACCTTTTTCCGACAAGTCTAGCTTTGTAGACAGTAACATTACCGTCAGCGTCAGTCTTCTTCTTGAAGATCCATTTATTTTCAGTGGCTCGCCGATCATTGGGCAAGTCAATCAAAGTCCATACTTTGTTCTCATACATGGATCTCATCTCAGATTTCATGGCCTCAAGCCATTTTGCGGAATCTGGGCTCACCATCGCTTCTTCATAGTTCGTAGGTTCGTCATGGTCTAGTAACATAACCTCCAGAACAGGATTACCGTACCACTCTGGTGCGGATCTTACTCTGGTTGACCTACGAGGTTCAGTAATAACTTGATCTGAAGTTTCATGATCATTATCATTAACTTCCTCACTAATTGGTGTAGGTGTCACAGAAACTGGTTTCTGCGATGATCTACTTTCCAATAAGGGAGCAGGTACAGTTACCTCATCAAGTTCTACTTTCCTCCCACTCACTTCTTTCGAGAGAAACTCCTTCTCTAGAAAGGATCCGTTCTTAGCAACGAATGTCTTTCCTTTGGATCTCTGATAGAAGGTGTACCCAACAGTCTCCTTTGGGTATCCTATGAAGACACATTTCTCCGATTTAGGTTTGAGCTTATCAGGATGAAACTTTTTCACATAAGCATCGCAACCCCAAACTTTAAGAAACGACAACTTTGGTTTCTTGCCAAACCACAGTTCATAAGATGTTGTCTCAACGGATTTAGATGGTACCCTATTTAACGTGAATGTAGCTGTCTCTAATGCATAACCCCAAAACGATAGTGTTAGATCGGTAAGAGACGTCATATATTGCACCATATCTAATGAAGTACGGTTACGATGTTCGGACACACCATTACACTGTGGTGTTCCGGGTGGCGTGAGTTGTGAAACTATTCCGCATTGTTTCAAATGTAGGACAAACTCGTAACTCAAATATTCTCCTCCACGATCAGATCGTAGAAACTTTATTTTCTTGTTACGATGATTTTCCACTTCACTCTGAAATTATATGAACTTTTCAAATGTTTCAGACTTCTGTTTCATTAAGTAGATATACCCATATCTGCTCAAATCATCTATGAAGGTCAGAAAATAATGATACCTGCTACGAGCCTCAATATTCATCAGACCACATACATCTGTATGTATGATTTCCAACAAATCTGTTGCTCTCTCCATAGTTCCGGAGAACGGCGTTTTAGTCATCTTGCCCATGAGGCACGGTTCGCAAGCATCAAGTGATTCATAATCAAGTGATTCCAAAATCCCATCAGTATGGAGTTTCTTCATGCGCTTTACACCAATATGACATAAACGGCAGTGCCACAAATAAGTTGCACTATCATTATTAACTTTGCATCTTTTGGCTTCATTATTATGAATATGTGTATCACTACGATCGAGATCCAACAAACCATTTTATTGGGTGTATGACCATAGAAGGTTTTATTCATGTAAACAGAACAACAATTATTCTCTAATTTAAATGAATAAACGTATTGCAACAAACATGATCAAATCATATTCATGCTCAACGCAAACACCAAATAACACTTATTTAGTTTCAACACTAATCCCGAAAGTATAGGGAGTGTGCGATGATGATCATATCAATCTTGGAACTACTTCCAACACATCGTCACCTCGCCTTTTACTAGTCTCTGTTTATTCTGCAGCTCCCGTTTCGAGTTACTACTCTTAGCAACTAAACCAGTATCAAATGCTGAGGGGTTGCTATAAACACTAGTAAAGTACACATCAATAACATGTATATCCAATATACCTTTGTTCACTTTGCCATCCTTCTTATCCACCAAATACTTGGGGTAGTTCCGCTTCCAGTGACCAGTCCCTTTGCAGTAGAAGCACTTAGTCTCAGGCTTAGGACCAGACTTAGGCTTCTTCACTTGAGCAGCAACTTGCTTGCCGTTCTTCTTGAAGTTCCCCTTCTTCCCTTTGCCCTTTTCTTGAAACTAGTGGTCTCGTCAACCATCAACACTTGATGTTTTTCTTGATTTCTACCTTCGTTGATTTCAGCATCACGAAGAGCTCGGGAATTACCTTCGTCATCCCTTGCATACTATAGTTCATCACGAAGTTCTACTAACTTGGTGATGGTGACTAGAGAATTCTGTCAATCACTATTTTATCTGGAAGATTAACTCCCACTTGATTCAAGCGATTGTAGTACCCAGACAATCTGAGCACATGCTCACTGTTTGAGCTATTCTCCTCCATCTTTTAGCTATAGAACTTGTTGGAGACTTCATATCTCTCATGTGACGCCCCCGATTTGACCGTACACTAATCATGCACGCAAATGTGTACGATCAAGATCAGGGACTCACGGGAAGATATCACAACACAACTCTACAACATAAGTAAGTCATACAAGCATCATAATACAAGCCAGGGCCTCGAGGGCTCGAATACAAGTGCTCGATCATAGACGAGTCAGCGGAAGCAACAATATCTGAGTACAGACATAAGTTAAACAAGTTTGCCTTAAGAAGGCTAGCACAAAAGTAGCAACGATCGAAAAGGCAAGGCCTCCTGCCTGGGACCTCCTAACTACTCCTCGAAGCCGAACTCCATGTAGAATCATCCTCGGGATCTCTAGCTCCTGGACTCCAGCATCTGGTTGCGACAACCAGGTATAGAAAGGGGAAAAGAGGGAGAAAAGCAACCGTGAGTACTCATCCAAAGTACTCGCAAGCAAGGAGCTACACTACATATGCATGGGTATATGTGTAAAGGACCATATCGGTGGACTGAACTGCAGAATGCCAGAATAAGGGGGGATAGCTAGTCCTGTCGAAGACTACGCTTCTGGCCACCTCCATCTTGCAGCATGTAGAAGAGAGTAGATGGTAAGTTCACCAAGTAGCATCGTATAGCATAATCCTACCCGGCGATCCCCTCCTCGTCGCCCTGTTAGAGAGCGATCACCGGGTTGTATCTGGCACTTGGAAGGGTGTATTTTATTAAGTATCCAGTTATAGTTGTCATAAGGTCAAGGTACAACTCCGGGTCGTCCTTTTACCGAGGGACACGGCTATTCGAATAGATAAACTTCCATGCAGGGGTGCACCACATAACCCAACACGCTCGATCCCATTTGGCCGGACACACTTTTCTGGGTCATGCCCGGCCTCGGAAGATCAACACATCGCAGCCCCACCTAGGCTCAACTGAGAGGTCAGCACGCCGGTCTAAATCCTATGCGCGCAGGGGTCTGGGCCCATCGCCCATTGCACATCTGCACGTTGCGAGGGCGGCCGGAAGCAGACCTAGCCTAGCAGGCGTTCCAGTCCAATCCGGCGCGCGCCGCTCCGTCGCTGACGTCAAGAAGAGCTTCGGCTGATACCACGACGTCGAGTGCCCATAACTGTTCCCGCGTAGCTGGTTAGTGCGTATAGACCAAATGGCCAGACTCAGATCAAATACCAAGATCTCGTTAAGCGTGTTAAGTATCCGCGAACGCCGACCAGGGCCAGACCCACCTCTCTCCTAGGTGGTCTCAACCTGCCCTGTCGCTCCACCACAAAGTAACAGTCGGGGGCTGTCAGGAACCCAGGCCCACCTCTACCGGGATGGAGCCACCTGTCCCCTCATCAGAATCACTTGCGGGTACTCAACGAGCCGACCCGACTTTAGTCACCACATGTGTCATGTATAATTGTATATAGTATATACCCGTGATCACCTCCCGAAGTGATCACGGCCCAGTAGTATAGCATGGCAGACGGACAAGAGTGTAGGGCCACTGATGGAACACTAGCATCCTATACTAAGCAGTAGGATAGCAGGTAAGGGTAACAACTGTAACAACAAGGTGTAACACACTTGCCATATTTGTAACTCCGACTCTTGCCATTTTCGGCTATGTGTTATGATATTCCCTCCGTGGTCGGGTTTTGTCTTTCGTTTTGCATTTTTTCATGTCATGCATTTTCATATCATGTCATCATGTGCATTGCATTTGCATACGTGTTCGTCTCATGCATCCGAGCATTTTCCCCGTTGTCCGTTTTGCAATCCGGCGCTCCTATCTCCTCCGGTGCACCCCTCTTGTTTTCTTTCGTGTGCGGGTGTCAAACTTTCTCAGAATGGACCGAGGCTTGTCAAGTGGCCTTAATATACCACCCGGAGACCACCGGTCAAGTTTCGTTCCATTTGGAGGTCGTTTGGTACTCCAACGGTTAACCGGGCATCCGCAATGTCCATTTGAGTGTCCAGCAAAACCCCCCCCTCAAAACCAGCCCAAAACCCACCAAACTCTCTTCCATGCTCTAGGTCGTTCGATCACGATCGTGTGGGCGAAAACCGCACCTCATTTGGAGCCTCCTAGCTCCCTCTAGCTATAAAAGAGCATCTCCCCCGAAAACGAATCGCAGATCAAACCCTAGCGTCTTCCACCTCGCGCCGCCGGACAAAGTTCGCCCGCGCCGGACACGTCTGCCCGCGCCGACCGACGAATCCGGCGCCGACACCTGTCCCCGTCGGCTCTCCCACCGCCGCGGCCCGCCCGGCCCGAGGCCGGCCCCCGCAGCCCGACCGCCCGAGCCGCCGCCGCTCCCGCTCGCCTCCCGTCCGCCGGCCCGGCCACCCGCGCCGCCGCCGCGCCGCGCCGGGCAGCACCGCGCCGCGCCGCCCTCGACGCCGCGCCGCCGCCGCCGGCCATCAACACCACCTGCCCGCGCCGGCGTGCCCCTCCGGCCGGCCACCGCCTCCCTCCTCTGCGCCGGCGTCCCCGCGCCTTCCTCCTCCGGCCCGGCCGGCGAGCCGAGCTCGAGCTCCACTGCTCGCGCGAGATCTCGATCTAGTTACTGTACGTGCGTTGACTTTGCCCTCACCCCGAAATTCCCAAGTCCTCAAATCTTTACAATAAGTGCTCATGTTCCTCGTTGCATAACTCCTTGCACGTATCTCCGATTCGCGCGTGTAATATGTCATATTGTTCGTCTCGCGATGCTCTACATTTCGTTCAATTGCACCATGTTCATTAGAGGTCATCTTGATGCCTAAATCTCTGTTGCAAGAGGGCTAGTTGCTGTTATCCTCTGGTTCTTAACAGAACTTGGAGATTTGTCATTTTTGTGTCATTTAATCTGTTCATCTTATGGGCATGAGCTCTACATGTGTTTTGTTGTATGCCATGCCATCTTTCCAAGGGTGTATTCCATGTATTTTTGTGATCTCTGTGGTGACTAGCACAAGCATGCAAAGTAGGCTCCGTAATGTTTCGGATTTCAGGGACTCGGTGATTGCTCTAAGTCCTTGTCTGCTGTTATTTTGTTGCCATGTAAACTTGATGCTACAGAGAGATCCATGCATATTTTGGTGATGTTCAGTAAGGATGTTTTGTAGATATTGTTGTAATTGATCCATTGCTTCCCTTGTTTGCAATTATGAAGTGTCATAGCATGACTCAATCTTGCTCTACTTTTGCTATAAAATATTTCTGGCAGATTCTTAACATGATAAGCAATTTTGCCAAGCTTAGTGTAGTTGATCCATACATGCTATGCTTTTGTTCTTACCATGTATAGCTTCATAAACATGCCATCTTGCTGTAGGTATGCTTGTTTTGTCATGAATTGCCTTGTGGTGAGTGCATCAAGCTCACAAAGAGGCCTACATATTATTGTTTCTGCCATGCTCTGTTTTCTGCTAAGTCTGAAACCTGATAACGAAACTTGCTATGTTTACATGCTTGCCATCATATCTTTTGGTCCTTTTTGGCTTATGGTAAGTAAGGGACTTTTGTCATATGCTTTTAGTACAATACTTCCATGCCAAGTTTTGCCATGTTAAGTTCCTGTAGCATGTTGAGTTCGTGCTCTAAACATTGCTACCTGATGCTGTTTTCTGCCATGTCCAGTTTTTCACCAAGTCTGTGAACCTGTTATCTTTTGCACTTTTGCCATGCTTGTTTGAGCTTGATATGTTGTGATCTAGACGTAGCTAAGTGTTCATATTTTGTCAAGAATCTCCTGTAGATTACTGCCATGTGCTTTGTTGCTATGTTGGAGTGCTGTAGCATTGTTGTTTGTTGCATTTTAAGTGCTACCATGCTGTTAATCGCAGATTCGTGTCATTCTTGTTTTGCTTGCCATTTGCAAACCGTGCATCCGTTTCCGGTGATCTTTATATCGATCTCGACTGAAATCATCTCATCTTTCTAGTGGCATGCTTGGTTTGCCAAGTTACTGCCATGTTCATCATTTTCCTTCCGGAGCACGCATATGCATCGCATATCATATCTTGCATATCATACATGTTTTGCATCATGTTGTTTGTGCATTTCTCGTGGTTGATTGTGGTTCCGTTTGTTTGTGTTCTTGTCTTGGGTAGAGCCGGGAGACGAGTTCGTGAACGAGGAACCTGTTGAGTACGCTTACGAGGATCAAGCTTTCGACAACTCTGAGAACCTTGCAGGCAAGATGACCACCCCTCGAAATCACTTCTATCTTTGCTTTGCTAGTTGTTCGCTCTATTGCCATGCTACGCTACCTATCACTTGCTATATCATGTCTCCCATTTTGCCATGTCAGCCTCTAACCATCCTTTCCTAGCAAACCGTTGTTTGGCTAAGTTACCGCTTTTGCTCAGCCCCTCTTATAGCGTTGCTAGTTGCAGGTGAAGTTGAAGTTGGTTCCATGTCGGAACATGGATATGTTGGGATATCACAATATCTCTTATTTAATTAATGCATCTATATATTTGGTAAAGGGTGGAAGGCTCGGCCTTATGCCTGGTGTTTTGTTCCACTCTTGCCGCCCTAGTTACTGTTATACCGGGATTATGTTCCTTGAGTTTGCGTTCCTTACGCGGTCGGGTGATTTATGGGACCCCCTTGACAGTTCGCCTTGAATAAAACTCCTCCAGCAAGGCCCAACCTTGGTTTTACCATTTGCCACCTAAGCCTTTTCCCCCGGGTTTTCGTGAGCCCGAGGGTCATCTTATTTTAACCCCCCGGGCCAGTGCTCCTTCGAGTGTTGGTCCGAACTGAGTAGACTGCGGGGCCCCCTCCTGGGAAACTCGAGGTCTGGTTTTACTCGTAGGATGTCTCATCCGGTGTGCCCTGAGAACGAGATATGTGCAGCTCCTATCGGGATTTGTCGGCACATTCGGGCGGCTTTGCTGGTCTTGTTTTACCATTGTCGAAATGTCTTGTAAACCGGGATTCCGAGACTGATCGGGTCTTTCCGGGAGAAGGTTTATCCTTCGTTGACCGTGAGAGCTTATGATGGGCTAAGTTGGGACACCCCTGCAGGGTATTATCTTTCGAAAGCCGTGCCCGCGGTTATGAGGCAGATGGGAATTTGTTAATGTCCGGTTGTAGAGAACTTGTCACTTGACCCAATTAAAATACATCAACTGCGTGTGTAGCCGTGATGGTCTCTTCTCGGCGGAGTCCGGGAAGTGAACACGGCCTGAGTTATGGATGACGTAAGTAGGAGTTCAGGATCACTTCTTGGTCATTGCTAGATGACGACCGTTCCGTTGCTTCTCTTCTCGCTCTCTTTGCGTATGTTAGCCACCATATATGCTTATTGCCGCTGCAGCTCCACCTCATTACACCATCCTTTCCTATAAGCTTAAATAGTCTTGATCTCGCGGGTGTGAGATTGCTGAGTCCTCGTGACTCACAGATTCTACCAAAACAGTTGCAGGTGCCGACGATGCCAGTGCAGATGATGGGGTCGATCTCAAGTGGGAGTTCGACGAGGAACGTGGTCGTTACTATGTGTCTTTTCCTGATGATCAGTAGTGGAGCCCAGTTGGGACGATCGGGGATCTAGCATTTGGGGTTGTCTTATTTTCATCTGGATTTTGACCGTAGTCGGTCTATATGTTTGTATTTTGGATGATGTATGAATAATATTTATGTATTGTGTGAAGTGGCGATTGTAAGCCAACTCTTTATCCCATTCTTGTTCATTACATGGGATTGTGTGAAGATGACCCTTCTTGCGACAAAACCACTATGCGGTTATGCCTCTAAGTCGTGCCTCGACACGTGGGAGATATAGCCGCATCGTGGGCGTTACAAGTTGGTAATCAGAGCCATCCCCGACTTAGGAGCCCCCTGCTTGATCGAATCGCTGGCGTTGTTGAGTCTAGAACAAAAATGTTTTGAGTCTTAGGATTATATATATCGGAGAGTAGGATTCTTTTTACTCCTCAGTCCCTTCGTCGCTCTGGTGAGGTCTCCTGACGTAGAAGTTTTGACTATTCTCTCCTCAAATTTCACTAAATTTTTTTAGGATCACGCGGGTATCTTGGAATCGTTCCGATGGTTTTGTGACGAGAACATTGTTCTTGGTGCCTCCTGACATTTAGGGGTTGTGGCAGTGTCCCGGGGAGTTGAGCTCCGAGGTGTTGTCGTCACAATTTTATCGTTGCAGTTCTGGAATACCTGAGTTTCGCCGACATCGAAATCTCTTTTATGCAGTTGTTGGTGAGATCACCTCGACGCCACCCAGTACTGGGGCGGGAGTTCGGGAGTATTGCCATAACTTGTATAACGGATGTTTTTCGAAGGTTGAGGTAAACGATTTCCGAAGGTTTCTTGGTTATGTGTTGACGGATGGATACAGCTGGATCTAGGGATTGCTAGTTTGGGTGATATATTTTGTGTCCCCTGTATCCCCAACACCAGATTGCATAACCAGAAAGTTTCGGGAGTTTATAAGTGGGAATTCAAGTAGCCTTAGGATATCTTTCCGACAGACGCATGATATGAGATTGGGGTTCGACGTCTAGTGGTCCGCCTGTACACGGTTGGTTTTACAGTGGTCTCGTAGTGTCTTAAAGAGTCCTTGGCTATGCCGACTCGGGGACGCTTCGTATGTCATGTGCACAGCCTTGTACATGATGGTGCTGTACGATTGAGCCCGTGTGGGCCCCACCACGAAAACTTCGGACGAAATCTCTATCATATGTTTGTTCCGGCTTATTCTGCAAGCCAATACTTTGTTTTGTTTTGTATTGTGGTATTCGAGTTGCTTCGAAGTCATATGTTGATTCCATATCTTTTTCAAGTGGCTTCTCAACTTATGGAACTGTGATGATTAACTATGGAATTCATTCGTTCATCTTCGTTCGAATGTTTATTGTGAAGACTATATGTTGCAATTTCTATCCGTTGATTCTACTTATCTATTTGTCTATCAAGATGCTAACGGATGTCACCCTCTTCAGGATGGCTCCGCCAACGCGTCAGAATCCGGATCGCAATGAAGGGAGTCAAGCGAACCCTCCGCCACCACCTCCACCTCCGGAGGTATGGCAAGCTATCATGGCAGCCACCAACGCCAATGCTCAGATGATTCTGCAACTCTTGCAAGAACGTACTCAAGGGCAAGGCAATCAAGGTCAAGGCAACAATCAGCCTCACTTCGCTACTCTCAACCAGTTTCTCGCAAATCAGCCCAAGTCTTTCAGCTACTGTGCCGAGGCCACGGATGCCGATGATTGGCTCGTGGACATCAACAAGCATTTTGAATGTAGCAATGTCAGGCCTGAGGACTATGTCAAGTTCGCTTCTTTCCAGCTCAAGGACCAAGCTGCTGATTGGTTTCAGCAATACAAAGATTCCAGAGGAGGTCGTGTGATCACTTGGACTGACTTCTGTCGGGACTTCAAAGCGCACCACATTCCACAAAGTGTTGTTGAGAGCAAGCGTGAGGAGTTCCGCAATCTCAAGCAAGGCAACATGTCTGTGTATCAATACAACATCCAGTTTCAGAAACTTGCTCGCTTCGCTAAACAAGACGTTCCTGATGAGAAGAGCATGATCTATCACTTCAGAGGTGGCCTTAAAGAGGATCTGCAGTTAGCTCTCGTTCTTGTTGAGCCTACTCAGTTTGATCAATTCTACAATATGGCACTGAAGCAAGAGGCTGCTCAGCTCAAGTGTGAGGCTTCTAAGAAGAGAGTCAGGGACGCAGTTCAGTCTTCTTCTTCCTCACTTGTGACTGCTAAGCAACAGAAGTTCTGGTTGCCTCCTCCTCCTCCGTTTCGCCAGCCTTATCAGCAGAAGAACAAAGGTGGCCATGGTTCTTCCAACTCTGGCTATCAGAACAAGTCTCAGAATCAAGCTCCAAAGTCCAATGCTCCTTATCACCGTCCACTCTCAGAGGTGACTTGCAACAAATGTTAGCAGAAAGGTCACTATGCTAACAAGTGCTTCAATCAAAGGCGTCTGCCTCCTCCTCCTCCTTTCAGATCTTCCAGCAATGCAGTGGTCAAGCATAATCCAAAGTCTGCAAAGGTGAACATGATGAATGCAGCTCAAGCGGAGGAATCTACTGATGTGATAATGGGTAATCTTCCTGTTAACGATATTCCTGCAAAAGTTCTTTTTGATACTGGTGCATCGCATTCTTTCTTGTCATACCCATTTGCATCGAAGCACAATGTTGACATAGAGATTTTATCCAAAGTTATGCAAGTTGTTTCTCCGGGAAAGCTTTTGTCTTCTAGTTTGGTTGCTCCCGATGTTTCCATCAAGATGGGTGACTATAAATTTCTGTCTTCTCCAGTTGTTCTTGGTGACTCGGATATTGATCTCATTCTCGGGATGGACTGGCTTTCTAAGCACAAAGTTCAACTTGATTGTGCTGCCAGGGAAATTCAATTGACACACTCTTCTGAGGATGTGATTATTTATGCCGCTCGTGATGAAACTATTCGGTTTTTTTTTCTCTCAATGAGAAGGGCGAATTGAATGCCATCTCTCAAATTCCAGTCGTTTGTGAGTACCAAGATGTCTTTCCAGAAGAGCTTCCGGGTATGCCTCCTCATCGGCCAGTTGAGTTCGTTATCGAACTAGAGCCTGGTACTGAACCCGTTTGCAAGCGTCCATACAAGCTTGGACCCAACGAGCTGAAGGAATTGAAGAAACAGCTCGATGAACAAGAGCGTCTGGGTTTGATCAGACCGAGTTCATCTCCATGGGGTTGTGGTGTTCTTTTTGTCAAGAAGAAGGATGGCACGGACCGACTTTGTGTCGACTACCGTCCATTGAACAAGAAGACAATCAAGAACAAGTACCCACTTCCCAACATCAATGAGCTATTTGAGCAACTCAAAGGGGCTAAAGTATTCTCGAAGCTTGACCTTCGTATGGGTTATCATCAGATTCGCATTCGTGAAGAAGATATTCCCAAGACAGCATTCAGAACAAGCTTTGGTTCTTATGAATATACTGTCGTGTCTTTCGGCCTTGTCAATGCTCCTCCAGTTTCTCTCGGATGATGAATTTCATCTTCAACCCCTATACCAATGAATTCGTTCTGGTGTATCTCGATGATATCTTGGTCTTCTCCAAGAATAAGCAGGATCATGCCAAACATTTGCGATTGGTGCTCGACAAGCTCAGAGAGTATCAATTCTATGCGAAGTTCTCCAAATGTGAGTTTTGGCTCGATGAAGTTCTTTTCCTTGGTCACATCATCTCTGCCAAGGGCATCGCTGTTAACCCCGAGAAGGTGTCCGCAATTGTGAATTGGGAACCTCCTCAGAATGTCAAGCAGCTCCGCAGTTTTCTTGGTCTTGCAAGCTATTGCCGAAGATTCGTTGAGAATTTCTCCAAGATTGCAAAGCCTCTTTCCAACCTCCTCCAGAAGCATGTGAAGTATGTCTGGTCTCCTGAGTGTGACGTTGCTTTCAACACTCTCAAAGAGAAACTAGTCACAGCTCCTGTCTTGACTCCTCCTGATGAATCCAAGCCGTTTGAAGTTTTCTGTGATGCTTCTCTCCAAGGTCTCGGTGCTGTGTTAATGCAAGAGAAGAAAGTTGTGGCCTATACCTCTCGTCAGTTGAAGCCCAACGAGAAGAACTACCCCACTCACGATCTTGAGTTGGCGGCAGTTGTCCATGCATTAATAACGTGGAGACATCTCTTGTTGGGAAGACAAGTGGACATTTTCACCGATCACAAGAGTCTCAAGTACATCTTCACTCAGCCCAACCTCAACCTCAGGCAGACTCGATGGGTCGAAATGATTCAAGAGTACAATCCGAGTATTGAATATACTCCAGGCAAGGCCAATGTCATTGCAGATGCTTTAAGCAGGAAGGCTTATTGCAACAGCTTAATTCTCAAGCCTTTCCAACCGGATCTTTGTGAAGCTTTCCGCAAGCTGAATCTCCAAGTTGTTCCTCAAGGCTTTCTTGCCAACCTCATAGTATCTCCTACTTTGGAAGATCAAATTCGTGAGGCACAACTCCTTGATGCCATGGTGAAGAAGGTGAAACGTGGTATCGACAAGGGTCTTTCCAAATACAAGTGCTATCGCATTGATGACAGAGACACTTTATTCTTCGAGGACCGGATTGTGGTTCCTAAAGGTGATCTAAGGAAAGTCATTATGAACGAGGCACGCAATTCTCTTCTTTCCATTCATCCTGGAAGTACGAAGATGTACCATGACCTCAAGCAGTCATATTGGTGGACTCGAATGAAGCGAGAAATTGCTCAATTCGTGAATGAATGTGATGTCTGTCGAAGAGTGAAAGCAGAACACCAACGACCAGCTGGTCTCCTCCAACCTCTTGCTATCCCAGAATGGAAGTTTGATCATATCGAAATGGACTTCGTGACTGGTTTTCCCAAGTCCAAGCGTGGAAATGATGCTATCTTCGTTGTCATCGACAAGCTTTCTAAAGTGGCTCATTTCCTTCCAATCAAAGAATCCATCACAGCAGCTCATCTGGCAGAGCTATACACCTCCAGAATTGTCTCCTTGCACGGCATTCCACAATTGATTTCTTCAGATCGTGGAAGCATCTTTACCTCTAAGTTCTGGGACTCCTTCCAGAAGGCCATGGGCACAAACATTCGCTTCAGCACAGCTTTCCATCCTCAAACTAGTGGCCAAGTCGAGCGAGTCAATCAAATTCTTGAAGATATGCTCAGGGCTTGTGTCATTTCCTTTGGCATGAAATGGGAAGATTGTCTTCCATATGCTGAATTCTCCTACAACAACAGCTTCCAAGCGAGTTCGGGCAAGGCCCCATTCGAGATTCTCTATGGCAGAAAGTGCCGTACTCCTCTCAATTGGTCAGAGACTGGTGAACGCCAACTTCTTGGCAATGACTTAATCACTGTAGCTGAAGAAATGTGTAAAGTCATCCGTGATAATCTCAAAGCCGCGCAATCGCGCCAGAAGAGTTACTATGATAGTAAGCACCGTGATGTGGTTTTCGAGATCGGAGACCATGTCTATCTCCGCGTCTCTCCAATGAAAGGCACTCGTCGCTTCGGTATCAAAGGGAAGCTTGCCCCTAGATACGTGGGTCCTTTCAAGATCATTGGCAAAAGAGGTGACCTCGCCTATCAACTTGAGCTTCCTTCCAACTTCGTGAACGTGCATGATGTGTTCCACGTGTCACAGCTTCGCAAGTGCTTCAAGACGCCTGAGCGCACTATCAACTTCGAAGAGATTGACCTCCAAGAATATTTGTCTTATCATGAGCACCCCGTTGCTATTCTTGAAGAAACTGAGCGCAAGACTCGCAACAAGTCAATCAAATTCCTGAAAGTGAAGTGGTCGCACCATTCCGACCGGGAAGCCACCTGGGAACGCGAGGACCATCTCCGTTCCGAATATCCGGAGTTCTTTCAGTCCTAGATCTCGGGACGAGATCCTCTCGTAGTGGTGGAGTGTTGTAACACCCTGCATGTAACTTGCCATATTTGTAACTCCGACTCTTGCCATTTTCGGCCATTTATGGGACCCCCTTGACAGTTCGCCTTGAATAAAACTCCTCCAGCAAGGCCCAACCTTGGTTTTACAATTTGCCACCTAAGCCTTTCCCCCGGGTTTTCGCGAGCCCGAGGGTCATCTTATTTTAACCCCCCGGGCCAGTGCTCCTTCGAGTGTTGGTCCGAACTGAGTAGACTGCAGGGCCCCCTCCTGGAAACTCGAGGTCTGGTTTTACTCGTAGGATGTCTCATCCGGTGTGCCCTGAGAACGAGATATGTGCAGCTCCTATCGGGATTTGTCGGCACATTCGGGCGGCTTTGCTGGTCTTGTTTTACCATTGTCGAAATGTCTCGTAAACCGGGATTCCGAGACTGATCGGGTCTTTCTGGGAGAAGGTTTATCCTTCGTTGACCGTGAGAGCTTATGATGGGCTAAGTTGGGACACCCCTGCAGGGTATTATCTTTCGAAAGCCGTGCCCGCGGTTATGAGGCAGATGGGAATTTGTTAATGTCCGGTTGTAGAGAACTTGTCACTTGACCCAATTCAAATACATCAACTGCGTGTATAGCCGTGATGGTCTCTTCTCGGCGGAGTCCGGGAAGTGAACACGGCCTGAGTTATGGATGACGTAAGTAGGAGTTCAGGATCACTTCTTGGTCATTGCTAGATGACGACCGTTCCGTTGCTTCTCTTCTCGCTCTCTTTTGCGTATGTTAGCCACCATATATGCTTATTGCCGCTGCAGCTCCACCTCATTACACCTTCCTTTCCTATAAGCTTAAATAGTCTTGATCTCGCGGGTGTGAGATTGCTGGGTCCTCGTGACTCACAGATTCTACCAAAATAGTTGCAGGTGCCGACGATGCCAGTGCAAATGATGGGGTCGATCTCAAGTGGGAGTTCGATGAGGAACGTGGTCGTTACTATGTGTCTTTTCCTGATGATCAGTAGTGGAGCCCAGTTGGGACGATCGGGGATCTAGCATTTGGGGTTGTCTTATTTTCATCTGGATTTTGACCGTAGTCAGTCTATATGTTTGTATTTTGGATGATGTATGAATAATATTTATGTATTGTGTGAAGTGGCGATTGTAAGCCAACTCTTTATCCCATTCTTGTTCATTACATGGGATTGTGTGAAGATGGCCCTTCTTGCGACAAAACCACTATGCGGTTATGCCTCTAAGTCGTGCCTCGACACGTGGGAGATATAGCCGCATCGTGGGCGTTACAAGTTGGTAATCAGAGCCATCCCCGACTTAGGAGCCCCCTGCTTGATCGAATCGCTAGCGTTGGAGTCTAGAACAAAAATGTTTTGAGTCTTAGGATCATATATATCGGAGAGTAGGATTCTTTTTACTCCTCAGTCCCTTCGTCGCTCTGGTGAGGTCTCCTGACGTAGAAGTTTTGACTTTTCTCTCCTCAAATTTCACTAAAAAAAATTTAGGATCACGCGGGTATCTTGGAATCGTTCCGATGGTTTTGTGACGAGAACATTGTTCTTGGTGCCTCCAGACATTTAGGGGTTGTTGAGGATATAGACCTTAGAGTCACCCGCCAGGAGGGGCCGGGTTATTCATATGGTCATTACCAGAAGCCTGGCGCTAAGCTTGAAGACGGTGGGCCAAAGATGGGCTTAAGACCCGACGGTGGCTTAAGGCCCGTAGTTGCAATCATTGTTATGGTAGAACTTGTAGTGTAAGGCAAGAATAGTCGAGAGTCCGAACCGGACACTCTTATGAGCCGGCCGGGACTCTGAGAGCTGCAGGGCGTCAGCCTCCCTATATAAAGGGACGACCCGGCAGTGGTTTAAGGCAGAGAACAATCTCATCAAGAGCCGAGCATAGCAGTTTAGCTCCCTGGTGATCGAACCTTAATCAATACCACCTCAAACTGGACGTAGGCTTTTACCTTCACCGTAAGGGGCCGAACCAGTATAAACCCTCGTGTTCCTTGTCCCGCATTAACCCCTTCAAGCTTCCTAGCTGCGATGGCTCCACGACTAAGTCCTTGCTCAAGGACATCTGCCGTGACAATTCCACGACAGTTGGCGCCCACCGTGGGGCTGGCGCACGGTGGATTTGAGTTCTTGAAGGGCAGCTTCGAAGGGCTCAAGGGATACGCTGTGGGCCGGATGACCAAGAGTCATCGCGGCAAGCTCTATATCGACGATGCAAACTGGGGCCCCGACGCCGGCTCAGTTGAGTACGGGTACCGGGTCCCCTTCGGCGGAATTCATGTTTTCATTGGCAAGATTGGTGAGCCGGGCCCTGAGCCGGATCTCTGCGCCGATCTCATCGAGACGGCTCAGCGTGCATGACCCGCCCGGGCCCAGCCTGCCTTACGGCACGCTTTTGTAGGATGTATCCATGGAGGGGCCTCTGATCAATCTGAATCTGGTGATGAGGCGGCCGCCGGCTCTGACGGCGAGTCGTCCACCGATGAGTCAAACTCGTTGTATCAACTCCAAGATGGCAGGCTCATGGGTTGTTCCGATGGTGACAGTATTCCAGACCCGTTTGAGCCGCCAAGTCAGGTTGGAGTCTTTATGGCCGGTGCGCAGCCTGTTCAAAACCCCGCTGCTGGAGCGGGAAACCCGGTGCCTTCTCCGGCTCAGGTACTAATGGATCTCACGGACAAGATGACGGCGCTGTTAACCGCTACGGTTGACCCGGCAGATCAAGCTCAGCATGATGCGGAGGTGGCGCAGTTAAAATTGGATCTAGTGAAAGCCAAGGAGGATCTGGCAGCAGAGGGGATCAGGATGGCTGCGGAAAGGGCGGCTCTCGACGCCCAAACCCAGTTGATTCAAGCGCAGTCCTTCCGGCTAACGATGGATCAAAACGCGTCCAATGAGGTCCTGAGAAGGAGGCATCAAAAGGCCCAATCTCGACTCCCTCCGGTTTACGATCCACGAAACCTCTTCAACACGCCAGGTGCAGGGTCTAGTACCCGCCAGGGGTCATAGTGCCCGGGTCTGGGACCCCTATTCAGCCACAAGTGATGGGGCCTCCCCAGGTGCCCCCTGCCCCGCCTCAGTACGTACCAACGCCCCCGGGTCATTATAATAACCCGCTGGAGAACATGGTCGCCGCGGCGGCACGGCTGGCGGCTCTCCCAGTTGACGGTGACTCTCCGACGGCTATTGAAACCCGTCGGGTCAGGGAACTCCTTCAGACAGCATTGGCGCAGCAAGAGGCGTATTCCTACAGCCGAGACAGGATCCACTCGACCCCTCGTCCAGGCCGGAGCCCGAGTTACAACAGACACATGGTTTCAGCGACCGGTTCAAGTAACGTCCGACGCCGTGACCCACCCCCTGGCCACGGCCCGGTTCATAACGGAGCCTTTCACGCAGCAGACCAGGACAGAGCGCGGCAATAGGCGGAGCAGGTGCCTCAATTGACGGCTTACCAGACCCCCCGGCTTATCCGACGACTTCCGTCGACGTGGGTATCCCTACCAGGACTGGGGGTGTCCCTTGTTTAGTACCAGCTATCCGCAATGAGCGTCTACCCAAGGACTTCAAAGGCCCTAGGAAGGTGCCTAATTACACAGCAGACTTACAGCCTGCAGCCTGGATCGAGAGTTATGAGATGGCTATGGAGCTGCTGGAGGTCAGTGAGGCGGCCATGGCTAAGTATTTCACCATGATGTTAGATGGGACTGCCCGCACTTGGTTGAAAGGGCTACCACCGAATTCCATTGGGTCTTGGGCTGAGCTGAAAGCCCGATTCATCCAAAACTTCAAAGATACCTGTAGGCAATCTATGTCAATTGTGGATTTAACTAACTGCAAGCAGCAGGAGGGTGAGTCTACGACGCATTGGGTTCGCCGGGTTAAGGAGATAATACATTCCTCGGATAAGATGGACGCCGGCTCTGCAGTCCTAATGTTGGAGCAGAATTGTCGTTTTGTGCCCCTGAAGATGAAACTCGGGCGGCTTAAGCGCGACTGCAATGATATGGGTACACTGATGGCGGCTCTTGTCAAGTACGCCGATTCTGATGGTACCAAGGACCCCACTTCAGATGACGAAAGGACAGGGAAGGGAAAGAAGAACGACAATGGCAAGGGTCCTCAGCATAACCCGGGGAACCAAGGAGGAGGCAAGCGCAAGGCCGACGGCAGCCTAGAGTTTGTGGCCAACGCCAGCTCACAAGGGAATAACCAGCGACGTAAGGGGAGGCCCCCTCCCCGAGGCGGCGGGTCAGGCCCGACGCTGGAGCAGCTGTTGAATGAGCCTTGTCCAAGGCATGGCTCTAGAGAGAAGCCAGCGAATCATCTATGGAAGGACTGTGCAATCATGAAGGCCTTTAAGAATTACAATGGCCCGGGCGGCGGCTCAGGCGCCGGCGGTTTTCATGGCCCGGTCGGCGGCTCAAATTCCAATCCTCTGAACGGTCAAGGGGGCTTTAATCAGCAGTCTGGCCAGGGTCACCAACAGCAGCAGGGGGTTATCAGACCAATCCCAAGCAGCTTAGCAGTGGACAGTACCATGTATTCACCACCAGTCTGTGTAAGCGAGACCAGAAGCTTCATAAGAGGGCCGTGAATGCTGTCGAGCCGGCGGTTCCACGCTACTTGCGGTGGTCTGAGCAGCCTATAGTGTGGAGTAGAGAGGATCACCCACCCCGGGTAGACAATCCGGGTCACCTGGCCTTAGTGGTGGCTCCTCAGGTGGGAGGATATAAGTTCACTAAGGTGCTCATGGATGGAGGCAGCAGCATCAACATCCTCTATTATGAGACTTTTCGCCGTATGGGATTGGTTGATAAGAACCTCAGCCAGTCAAACACTATCTTCCATGGTGTGGTACCTGGTAAGTCGGCTTATCCAGTCGGCAAGATCGAGTTGGAAGTGGCCTTCGGAGATGAAAACAACTATAGGGTGGAAAAATTGACCTTTGAGGTGGTCAAGATAAGAAGTCCGTACCATGCTATATTTGGGCGGCCGGCTTACGCCAAATTCATGGCACGGCCGTGTTATGTTTACTTACAGCTCAAGATGCCGGGTCATAATGGGACCATCACGGTTCACGGCAGCCGGAAGGTGGCCTTGGAATGTGAGGAAGGCGATGCAGCTCATGCAGAATCTGTTTGCGCAACAGAGGAGTTGAAGTTTTACAAGGACAATGTTGACCCCACTGATATGACCTCTTTGAAAAAGCCTACTACGGAGCATGAGCCGGCAATGAAATTTAAGTCGGCTGATGAGACTAAACTCGTTGATTTCACTCCAGGAGATTCATCTCAGCAGTTTAGCATCAGTGCCAACCTGGATCCAAAATAGGAAAGCACGCTCATCGAGTTCATCCGTGAGAATAGGGACATCTTCGCATGGAAACCTTCGGACATGCCAGGTGTACCTAGAGAACTCACTGAGCACACTCTCCATGTTGATCCGAAATTTAAGCCGGTCAGGCAGTTCCTTCGGCGGTTCAATGAGGAGCGGCGGAAAGCTATTGGTGAAGAGGTGGCCCGGCTCTTGGCGGCCGGGTTTATTGTTGAAGTTTTTCACCCAGAGTGGTTGGCTAACCCGGTGCTCGTGCTCAAGAAGAACGGCACTTGGCGGATGTGTGTGGATTATACGGACTTAAACAAGGCGTGTCCGGCGGATCCTTTTGCCCTCCCCCGTATTGATCAAATTATTGATGCTACGGCAGGTTGTGCGCGCTTAAGTTTCTTGGATGCTTATTCCGGATATCATCAGATTAAAATGGCAGTTAAGGATCAGGAGAAGACGGCGTTTATCACTCCCTTTGGAGCCTTCTGCTATGTGTCTATGCCCTTTGGACTCAAGTGTGCACAGGCGACTTACCAGCGTTGTGTACAGAACTGTCTTCATAAACAGATCGGGCGCAATGTTCACGCTTATGTGGACGATATTGTGGTTAAGTCCATAAAGGAGGAAACCCTGATAGATGATTTAAGGGAAACCTTTGATAATCTCCGGGTCTACAAGATGATGCTTAACCCAGCCAAGTGTGTTTTTGGTGTTCCTGCAGGCAAACTCTTGGGTTTCTTGGTTTCTGACAGAGGCATTGAAGCTAACCCGGAGAAGATCAAGGCCATCACCTCCCTAGCTAAGCCGGCGTGTATAAATGATGTTCAGCGTTTGGCGGGTCGCATTGCTGCTTTAAGCCGGTTTATAAGCCGTTTGGGTGAGAAGGCCATGCCATTATATCAGTTGATGAAGAAAACTGATAACTTTGTCTGGAATGATGCAGCTAATACTGCCTTTGAGGATTTGAAGAAGCAGCTGGCAGAGCCCCCAGTCCTTGCTGCTCCGGTTGATAGAGAGCCTTTATTGTTGTATGTGGCTGCTAACGCACGAGCCGTCAGTGTGGCCGTGGTGGTGGAACGCAAGGAAGAGGGTAAGGAGCATCCGGTTCAGCGGCCGGTTTATTATGTCAGCGAAGTGCTCATTGAGTCCAAGCAGCGGTATCCGCATTGGCAGAAGCTTGTTTACGGTGTGTTCATGGCAAGCCGGAAACTTAAGCATTATTTTCAGGGTCATCCCATCACTGTGGTCAGTTCTGCCCCTCTTGGTGATATCATTCAAAACAGAGAGGCCACAGGGAGAGTGGCTAAGTGGGCTATAGAGCTTGGACCTCATGGTCTCAAGTACGTGCCACGCACTGCTGTTAAATCTCAGGCCCTGGTGGATTTCATCAATGACTGGACAGAGTCACAAGTGCCCGAGCAAAAGCCGGATAACACATATTGGACTATTCACTTCGATGGGTCCAGGCAGTTGGAGGGCTCGGGGGCTGGAGTTGTATTGGCTTCCCCTCAAGGTGACAAGTTCCATTATGTGCTACAATTGATGTTTCCTTGCACTAACAATGCGGCTGAGTACGAGGCCTTGCTCCACGGTCTTCGGATGGCTAAGGAGATGAGCTTGAGCCGGGTCAGGTGTTTCGGTGACTCAGACTTGGTGGCTCAACAAGTATCAGGCAAGTGGGACTCTAAGGACCCTCTCATGGCGGCTTATCGCCGCGAAGTTGATGCCATTGCTGGGCACTTTCAGGGCTACCAAGTAGAGCACATTGATCGCAGGAAGAACGAGGCGGCTGATGCTTTAAGCCGGCTAGGCTCTCAGCGAAAGCCGGTGCCGCCTAATACTTTCTTGGATGTCCTGTATAATCCTTCTGTTAAGCTGCCTACAGAGGAAAACTTGGCTGTCCCCGACCCGGATGTACGACTGGTGGCGGCTCTCCATATCATACCAGATTGGACAATGCCCTATCTGGCTTACATGACCCGGGGCGAGTTACCTGAGGATGAAACTTTGGCCAGGCAAATAACCCGGCGGGCTAAGTCAATGATCGTTATCAATGGTGAGTTGCACCACCGCAGTGTTACGGGAGCGTTTCAGCGTTGTGTTTCCCCTGAGGAAGGTCAAGAGATCT
Organism: Triticum aestivum; assembly: GCF_018294505.1. Classification (NCBI taxonomy): domain Eukaryota; kingdom Viridiplantae; phylum Streptophyta; class Magnoliopsida; order Poales; family Poaceae; genus Triticum; species Triticum aestivum. The sequence goes on along the minus strand of NC_057808.1, from coordinate 284,343,694 downwards.
TGCGTGAGATCCATGAAGGGGATTGCGGCCATCACGCCGGCTCAAAGTCTCTTGTGGCCAAGGCTTTTCGTCATGGTTTTTATTGGTTGACAGCTCATGCTGATGCAGAGGACTTGGTCAGTAAGTGTGACGGTTGCCAAAGGTTCTCGCGACGAGCTCATGTACCGGCTCAAGAACTGAGGATGATCCCAATTACTTGGCCCTTTGCGGTCTGGGGGCTTGATATGGTTGGGCCTTTCAAAAGGTCCAAGGATAAGAAGACCCACCTTTTGGTGGCAGTTGACAAGTTTACCAAGTGGGTTGAAGCGGAGCCAGTTAGCAAGTGCGATGCAGCCATGGCGGTTTAGTTTATGAAAAAGGTTATCTTTCGTTTTGGTTTTCCGCACAGCATTATCACTGACAATGGCACCAATCTCTCCAAAGGCGCCATGGACGAGTTTTGTCAATGAGAGCATATCCGACTTGATGTTTCCTCAGTGGCTCATCCTCAATCCAATGGTCAAGCTGAGAGAGCTAATCAGGAGATTCTGAAGGGTATCAAGCCCCGGATTTTGGCCCCTTTGCAACGGACGCCGGGTTGTTGGGTGGAGGAGTTGCCCTCCGTGTTATGGAGCATCAACACTACTCCTAACAGGTCTACAGGTTTTACGCCTTTCTTCATGGTTTATGGGGCAGAAGCAGTCCTCCCCAGTGACATCCGTCATGACTCACCTCGAGTGGCGGCTTATGTTGAGACGGATAATGAACAGGCGCGCCAAGATGCTCTTGACTTGTTGGACGAACAGCGTGATGTGGCAGCAGCCCGTTCGGCAATTTACCAACAAGACCTGCGCCGTTATCATAACCGTCGGGTTAAATCCCGGGTCTTCCAGGAAGGCGATCTCGTGCTCCGGCTCATCCAGGATCAAACAGATACACACAAGCTGTCCCCGCCTTGGGAAGGGCCCTTTGTGGTCAGCAAGAACTTGCACAACGGGTCATATTACCTCATTGACATACGAGAGCGCAAAGATTCACGTAAGTCGGAGGAAGAGACCCGTCGGCCGTGGAACATAGCTCAACTTCGGCCTTACTACACTTGAGCCACCGGCTCTCGTAATGTACATATTTCTCTCAGTCATGTATATTATGATAAGAAATAAAGCAGGACTTCTGTCCTTTTTCCTCCTCGAAAGATGAACGTGTTGTTTTTCATTACAAGCTTACATGATAACTTAAAGGAGGATCCAGCTTATGATCGTGTTCGAATCTAGCTATAAGCAATAAGATCACTTGGGGGCTTCCTGTTCAAACATGGGTCGTATTCGAACCAAAGAGAACATAGTTGTCGATACCCATTTGATTGGCAAAATGCCGAGCTCATTGGGAGGTTTCCTTTGGTCATATTTGAATCATAGTTTAACCCCTCTGAGAACCGACGTGGATCGTATTCGAATCAGCGTCGTTAAACAATTCTTAAAATCACTTGGGGGCTTCCTGTTCAAACATGGGTCGTATTCGAACCGAAGAGAACATAGTTGTTGGTACCCTCTTGATTGGCATCGCCACACCCACTGGGGGCTATATGATCGCATTCGAATCCTAGCATAACCCCTTTGGGCCGGGTCTCTGGTCGTATTCGAACCGGAAGCCCCTAAGTTCCTCTGCTTTATAGCAAGTTCCGTCTGTTTATTTCCAAGTGTGTACGGCCGGGTCTCACTTTGCCGGCTTAACTTTGGTTTACAGTATTAGCTGAACACAATGGGTGTTATTAAAACAGGTAAACCGGAATTGCGGTACCAACCTTCCTACCCGGGTTACCTAAGCCGGAAGTATGCTTGCAGGCCGCTAAGTATGTTATTACGGCTGTATTTAGGATATTATTGAAGACCAGTCCTTTTTTGATTCATATTCCGGGTTATTTAAAACCTATGATTCTCAGGGCGGTAAGCCGCCTCAAGGCTTGTGATTTGTCTTTCTCTACAGGATAGTTACAGGTAACTATTTTGAGAGTAAGGAAAACAAATGATTACTTATGACCCGGAGAAACATAAAAGAGACAATTTCCGCAGACTTCAGCATTCAAGGCGTGCTCGATGGCATGACACAGATAAAGTATTGGTCCTACTCTATTACAAGACTCATTGAGTCCAAAAGGATGAGGCATTGTTTGCTAAGCTGCCAGCCGAGTTACGACGCTTGTTGAGTTGAAGTCTCCGGCTCGTTCCTATCTTCTCCTCCGGCTGATCCCAAGACCTGGAAAGTTGATGACTTCCAGTCGATGCCGCTGAGAGCTTTGAATTGGGCTTCCTCGTCAATTAACCCGGCTGGGTCAATCTCCGGGGCGAAGGTGTGCTGACGAGCCGGCGGGATCAAGTTGAGGGCTTCATAGCGCGGAGTAGGGATCCTCTGATTTTCTGCATCGTAGCCCGGCTGATACTTAGTCAGATCTGTATCGTTGCCAATCAGAGTGGCCACCGGGCGTACGGCCTTCACGCAAGCTGCGAAGTCCTTCTGGTCGAAAGCGGAGTCGTCTTCCTTCAGGCTTGGATAGCCAAGGGCGATGTCCGCCGGGTCTAACTCCGGCAGGAATGCCTTGGCCTGGCTCAGCGCGGAGATCACTCCGGCTCTTGCGGAGGCCCATCGCAGCTCTTGGATCCGTTGAGGCAAAACGGCGAGCCGGCGAAGGACTTCTGCCAGGTGAGTCGGCACCTCGTTGGATAGGGCCACCACAGCCAAGGCACGCTGGGACCCGGTGTAGAGCTGCTCCACCAGGGTATACACGGCCTTCAGCTTGGTTACCACGCTCTGGTTGAGGTTGGTACTTCTGGGACCTGTTTAACAGAATCAGATAAGCCGCCGACAAGGATGAATTATGAGATATAAAAATTCTAAACTTGATGAAAGCCGGTGAGGCGACTTACCGAAGATTGCGGCCACCATCTGGGACACCTGGCGCTTTAGGCCGGAGAGCTCGGCGGTCTTCTCAGAGAGAGTCTTCTCCGCCTGTTCAGCCCGGTTCACCAATGCGGCCTTCTCTTCGGCCCACGCCTTCCGCTCAGCGTCAAACTCCATCTTCAGCTTCTCTTGAGTGGCGATGCTAGACACAAATTTGGCATTTGCCTTCCAGGTCTCCATCTCTTGCATCTTCAGCCGATTCTTGAGATCAGCCATGTCAGCCTCTAGCTTCTTGCCAGCAGCCTGCATACATTTCCGGGGTATGACATGAACAATTACTATATAAATTTCAAGTCCCAAGCATTTTCCAAGCAAAGACACTTGGCACTTGGGGGCTAATGCATATTGAACGTTTCTATCTACAAATGGCCGGTTCAATTGGGTAAGCCGGAACCTAAGTCTACAACATATTCAATCATAAGTCGTCGACTTGGGGGCTAGCATGGTAAAGGTAACTATGCAGTAAGTACGAGGACAACAGAATGATACCTCAGATTTCTGCTGGATCTGGTTCACCATGGCAACCTCTGCGTCCCGGCTCTTGTGCACTTGGCTGATGTAGCCAGAGACGAGCTCTCCAATGCTGACTAGGTTCTTCTCCAAGGTAAACCTCGCAGAACACTTGGAAGTTGCAGATATTGGACACTGAGTTGGGTCCTATGTCCTGCGGCCGCAGATCGAAGAAATTCAGAACGTCTCTGAAAAACTTTGAACCGGGCGGTGCGAAGCCTCGGCTCATATGATCCGCAAAAATCACTACCTCCCCGTCTTTTGGCTGTGGTCTCTCTTCTGATGGGTCAGGGGCACGGTAGGACATGATGTCCTTCTTGGGCAGATATCCAGACTTAACAAAATCCGCTAGGGTCTCATTGGTGACATTGGACCTCATCCAGTTGCAAGTAATGGAGGCTTTGGGAGCTTTGGGAGGCATGGTGAAAGTCGGCAGTCTATGATAAAAGGAAAAACGTCCGGGTTAATTATGAGCCGGAAGAAATTTATAGTTCAATGTCAAGGTGGCGGCTTGTGAAGGGGACTAATGGTATACACTTAAGTGCATCGGGCTGTTTAAGCCGCCAAGGGATTGAGAATAATTTGATTGTCTACAGGCCTTATCACAGTTAAGCCGGAAGGTTCTACGGCGCGTGGTTTCTTTAAACCGGAAATGTAAACCGCCGAGACTCAATGATTGCAGTTTTTTACTAAGTATGGTAAAACAAGTTTCACACATCGCAGTAAATATTTTGGATCAAAATGGTCGGGCAAAAGAAAAGTTTCTAGACCTAGAAACAGACGCGAGGAGGTTCTTGAGCTTGAACAAGGCTCTTATGCAGTAAAAAGAGGGCTATTTGCATGTGAAATGGGTCTTCAACGTCTACCGCAGTAAGTCTATACAGAGCTAAGATCAAAAAGGGGCAGTAAAATTCAAATCTACTGAGGGCCGCGACGAACACGAAGAACGCGGACGAACCCTACGGCAGATCTATTCTACAGGACAAGCAGGACTTACAGGGGCTGGAGAGTCGCGGAGGTCGTCGTGTTTCTCTGGTCAGATCAGGGTGATGCAGCGGCCTGAGCTGGTGACGACGAGAAGACCCGCGGCGGCGATGGCGGCGGAGCTCGAGCAGCACGGGACAGTGAGAAGAAGGAGACGACAGAGGAAGGAGGGTGAGAAAGGCCCGTCGGGCCGGCCTATTTATAAGGGCGGGCTCATAAGTGGGCGCGAGAATCAAGGAGACCACGGCGTGGTTATCTCCCCACGAAACGCCTCGATTTTCGGGATGACAGTAAAGAAAAAGATCCGTTGCGAATCTGGTGGAGTAAAAAACGGGCGTAATGGAAGATGACGTCACGGCGGATTACCCGGAGTCCGAAGGATGATGTCATGCCGGGTTATGGCCTTCACACAATTGTAAGCCGGAGTTTTTCTGTCGACGGAATGGAAGATTGACATGAGCCGGCTCAAATCAATCTGGGGCCTAATGTTGAGGATATAGACCTTAGAGTCACCCGCCAGGAGGGGCCGTGTTATTCATATGGTCATTACCAGAAGCCTGGCGCTAAGCTTGAAGACGGTGGGCCAAAGATGGGCTTAAGACCCGACGGTGGCTTAAGGCCCGTAGTTGCAATCATTGTTATGGTAGAACTTGTAGTGTCAGGCAAGAATAGTTGAGAGTCCGAGCCGGACACTCTTATGAGCCGGCCGGGACTCTGAGAGCTGCAGGGCGTCAGCCTCCCTATATAAAGGGACGACCCGGCAGCGGTTTAAGGCAGAGAACAATCTCATCGAGAGCCGGGCATAGCAGTTTAGCTCCCTGGTGATCGAACCTTAATCAATACCACCTCAAACTGGACGTAGGCTTCTACCTTCACCGTAAGGGGCCGAACCAGTATAAACCCTCGTGTTCCTTGTCCCGCATTAACCCCTTCAAGCTTCCTAGCTGCAATGGCTCCACGACTAAGTCCTAGCTCAAGGACATCTGCCGTGACAATTCCACGACAGGGGTTGTGGCAGTGTCCCGGGGAGTTGAGCTCCGAGGTGTTGTCGTCACAATTTTATCGTTGCAGTTCTGGAATACCTGAGTTTCGCCGACATCGAAATCTCTTTTATGTAGTTGTTGGTGAGATCACCTCGACGCCACCCAGTACTGGGGCGGGAGTTCAGGAGTATTGCCATAACTTGTATAACGGATGTTTTTCGAAGGTTGAGGTAAACGATTTCCGAAGGTTTCTTGGTTATGTGTTGACGGATGGATACAGCTGGATCTAGGGATTGCTAGTTTGGGTGATATATTTTGTGTCCCCTGTATCCCCAACACCAGATTGCATAACCAGAAAGTTTCGGGAGTTTATAAGTGGGAATTCAAGTAGCCTTAGGATATCTTTCCGACAGACGCATGATATGAGATTGGGGTTCGACGTCTAGTGGTCCGCCTGTACACGGTTGGTTTTACAGTGGTCTCGTAGTGTCTTAAAGAGTCCTTGGCTATGCCGACTCGGGGACGCTTCGTATGTCATATGCATAGCCTTGTACATGATGGTGTTGTACGATTGAGCCCGTGTGGGCCCCACCACGAAAACTTCGGACGAAATCTCTATCATATGTTTGTTCCAGCTTATTCTGCAAGCCAATACTTTGTTTTGTTTTGTATTGTGGTATTCGAGTTGCTTCGAAGTTATACGTTGATTCCATATCTTTTTCAAGTGGCTTCTCAACTTATGGAACTATGATGATTAACTATGGAATTCATTCGTTCATCTTCGTTCGAATGTTTATTGTGAAGACTATATGTTGCAATTTCTATCCGTTGATTCTACTTATCTATTTGTCTATCAAGATGCTAACGGATGTCACCCTCTTCAGGATGGCTCCGCCAACGCGTCAGAATCCGGATCGCAATGAAGGGAGTCAAGCGAACCCTCCGCCACCACCTCCACCTCCGGAGGCATGGCAAGCTATCATGGCAGCCACCAACGCCAATGCTCAGATGATTCTGCGACTCTTGCAAGAACGTACTCAAGGGCAAGGCAATGAAGGCAATCAAGGTCAAGGCAACAATCAGCCTCACTTCGCTACTCTCAACCAGTTTCTCGCAAATCAGCCCAAGTCTTTCAGCTACTGTGCCGAGGCCACAGATGCCGATGATTGGCTCGTGGACATCAACAAGCATTTTGAATGTAGCAATGTCAGGCCTGAGGACTATGTCAAGTTCGCTTCTTTCCAGCTCAAGGACCAAGCTGCTGATTGGTTTCAGCAATACAAAGATTCCAGAGGAGGTCGTGTGATCACTTGGACTGACTTCTGTCGGGACTTCAAAGCGCACCACATTCCACAAAGTGTTGTTGAGAGCAAGAGTGAGGAGTTCCGCAATCTCAAGCAAGGCAACATGTCTGTGTATCAATACAACATCCAGTTTCAGAAACTTGCTCGCTTCGCTAAACAAGACGTTCCTGATGAGAAGAGCATGATCTATCACTTCAGAGGTGGCCTTAAAGAGGATCTGCAGTTAGCTCTCGTTCTTGTTGAGCCTACTCAGTTTGATCAATTCTACAATATGGCACTGAAGCAAGAGGCTGCTCAGCTCAAGTGTGAGGCTTCTAAGAAGAGAGTCAGGGACGCAGTTCAGTCTTCTTCTTCCTCACTTGTGACTGCTAAGCAAAAGAAGTTCTGGTTGCCTCCTCCTCCTCCGTTTCGCCAGCCTTATCAGCAGAAGAACAAAGGTGGCCATGGTTCTTCCAACTCTTCCAACTCTGGCTATCAGAACAAGTCTCAGAATCAAGCTCCAAAGTCCAATGCTCCTTATCACCGTCCACTCTCAGAGGTGACTTGCAACAAATGTCAGTAGAAAGGTCACTATGCTAACAAGTGCTTCAATCAAAGGCGTCTGCCTCCTCCTCCTCCTGTCAGATCTTCCAGCAATGCAGTGGTCAAGCATAATCCAAAGTCTGCAAAGGTGAACATGATGAATGCAGCTCAAGCGGAGGAATCTACTGATGTGATAATGGGTAATCTTCCTGTTAACGATATTCCTGCAAAAGTTCTTTTTGATACTGGTGCATCGCATTCTTTCTTGTCATACCCATTTGCATCGAAGCACAATGTTGACACAGAGATTTTATCCAAAGTTATGCAAGTTGTTTCTCCGGGAAAGCTTTTGTCTTCTAGTTTGGTTGCTCCCGATGTTTCCATCAAGATGGGTGACTATAAATTTCTGTCTTCTCCAGTTGTTCTTGGTGACTCGGATATTGATCTCATTCTCGGGATGGACTGGCTTTCTAAGCACAAAGCTCAACTTGATTGTGCTGCCAGGGAAATTCAATTGACACACTCTTCTGAGGATGTGATTATTTATGCCGCTCGTGATGAAACTATTCGGTTTTTTTCTCTCAATGAGAAGGGCGAATTGAATGCCATCTCTCAAATTCCAGTCGTTTGTGAGTACCAAGATGTCTTTCCAGAAGAGCTTCCGGGTATGCCTCCTCATCGGCCAGTTGAGTTCGTTATCGAACTAGAGCCTGGTACTGAACCCGTTTGCAAGCGTCCATACAAGCTTGGACCCAACGAGCTGAAGGAATTGAAGAAACAGCTCGATGAACAAGAGCATCTGGGTTTGATCAGACCAAGTTCATCTCCATGGGGTTGTGCTGTTCTTTTTGTCAAGAAGAAGGATGGCACGGACCGACTTTGTGTCGACTACCGTCCATTGAACAAGAAGACAATCAAGAACAAGTACCCACTTCCCAACATCAATGAGCTATTTGAACAACTCAAAGGGGCTAAAGTATTCTCGAAGCTTGACCTTCGTATGGGTTATCATCAGATTCGCATTCGTGAAGAAGATATTCCCAAGACAGCATTCAGAACAAGCTTTGGTTTTTATGAATATACTGTCGTGTCTTTCGGCCTTGTCAATGCTCCTCCAGTTTTCTCTCGGATGATGAATTTCATCTTCAACCCCTATACCAATGAATTCGTTCTGGTGTATCTCGATGATATCTTGGTCTTCTCCAAGAATAAGCAGGATCATGCCAAACATTTGCGATTGGTGCTCGACAAGCTCAGAGAGTATCAATTCTATGCGAAGTTCTCCAAATGTGAGTTTTGGCTTGATGAAGTTCTTTTCCTTGGTCACATCATCTCTGCCAAGGGCATCGCTGTTAACCCCGAGAAGGTGTCCGCAATTGTGAATTGGGAACCTCCTCAGAATGTCAAGCAGCTCCGAAGTTTTCTTGGTCTTGCAAGCTATTGCCGAAGATTCGTTGAGAATTTCTCCAAGATTGCAAAGCCCCTTTCCAACCTCCTCCAGAAGCATGTGAAGTATGTCTGGTCTCCTGAGTGTGACATTGCTTTCAACACTCTCAAAGAGAAACTCGTCACCGCTCCTGTCTTGACTCCTCCTGATGAATCCAAGCCGTTTGAAGTTTTCTGTGATGCTTCTCTCCAAGGTCTCGGTGCTGTGTTAATGCAAGAGAAGAAAGTTGTGGCCTATACCTCTCGTCAGTTGAAGCCCAACGAGAAGAACTACCCCACTCACGATCTTGAGTTGGCGGCAGTTGTCCATGCATTAATAACGTGGAGACATCTCTTGTTGGGAAGACAAGTGGACATTTTCACCGATCACAAGAGTCTCAACTATATCTTCACTCAGCCCAACCTCAACCTCAGGCAGACTCGATGGGTCGAAATGATTCAAGAGTACAATCCGAGTATTGAATATACTCCAGGCAAGGCCAATGTCATTGCAGATGCTTTAAGCAGGAAGGCTTATTGCAACAGCTTAATTCTCAAGCCTTTCCAACCGGATCTTTGTGAAGCTTTCCGCAAGCTGAATCTCCAAGTTGTTCCTCAAGGCTTTCTTGCCAACCTCATAGTATCTCCTACTTTGGAAGATCAAATTCGTGAGGCACAACTCCTTGATGCCATGGTGAAGAAGGTGAAACGTGGTATCGACAAGGGTCTTTCCAAATACAAGTGCTATCGCATTGATGACAGAGACACTTTATTCTTCGAGGACCGGATTGTGGTTCCTAAAGGTGATCTAAGGAAAGTCATTATGAACGAGGCACGCAATTCTCTTCTTTCCATTCATCCTGGAAGTACGAAGATGTACCATGACCTCAAGCAGTCATATTGGTGGACTCGAATGAAGCGAGAAATTGCTCAATTCGTGAATGAATGTGATGTCTGTCGAAGAGTGAAAGCGGAACACCAACGACCAGCTGGTCTCCTCCAACCTCTTGCTATCCCAGAATGGAAGTTTGATCATATCGAAATGGACTTCGTGACTGGTTTTCCCAAGTCCAAGCATGGAAATGATGCTATCTTCGTTGTCATCGACAAGCTTTCTAAAGTGGCTCATTTCCTTCCAATCAAAGAATCCATCACAGCAGCTCATCTGGCAGAGCTATACACCTCCAGAATTGTCTCCTTGCACGGCATTCCACAATTGATTTCTTCAGATCATGGAAGCATCTTTACCTCTAAGTTCTGGGACTCCTTCCAGAAGGCCATGGGCACAAACATTCGCTTCAGCACAGCTTTCCAACCTCAAACTAGCGGCCAAGTCGAGCGAGTCAATCAAATTCTTGAAGATATGCTCAGGGCTTGTGTCATTTCCTTTGGCATGAAATGGGAAGATTGTCTTCCATATGCTGAATTCTCCTACAACAACAGCTTCCAAGCGAGTTCGGGCAAGGCCCCATTCGAGATTCTCTATGGCAGAAAGTGCCGTACTCCTCTCAATTGGTCAGAGACTGGTGAACGCCAACTTCTTGGCAATGACTTAATCACTGTAGCTGAAGAAATGTGTAAAGTCATCCGTGATAATCTCAAATCCGCGCAATCGCGCCAGAAGAGTTACTATGATAGTAAGCACCGTGATGTGGTTTTCGAGATCGGAGACCATGTCTATCTCCGTGTCTCTCCAATGAAAGGCACTCGTCGCTTCGGTATCAAAGGGAAGCTTGCCCCTAGATACGTGGGTCCTTTCAAGATCATTGGCATAAGAGGCGACCTCGCCTATCAACTTGAGCTTCCTTCCAACTTCGCGAACGTGCACGATGTGTTCCACGTGTCACAGCTTCGCAAGTGCTTCAAGACGCCTGAGCGCACTATCAACTTCGAAGAGATTGACCTCCAAGAAGATTTGTCTTATCATGAGCACCCCGTTGCTATTCTTGAAGAAACTGAGCGCAAGACTCGCAACAAGTCAATCAAATTCCTGAAAGTGAAGTGGTCGCACCATTTCGACCGGGAAGCCACCTGGGAACGCGAGGACCATCTCCGTTCCGAATATCCAGAGTTCTTTCAGTCCTAGATCTCGGGACGAGATCCTCTCGTAGTGGTGGAGTGTTGTAACACCCCGCATGTAACTTGCCATATTTGTAACTCCGACTCTTGCCATTTTCGGCTATGTGTTATGATATTCCCTCCGTGGTCGGGTTTTGTCTTTCGTTTTGCATTTTGTCATGTCATGCATTTTCATATCATGTCATCATGTGCATTGCATTTGCATACGTGCTCGTCTCATGCATCCGAGCATTTTCCCCGTTGTCCGTTTTGCAATCCGGCGCTCCTATCTCCTCCGGTGCACCCCTCTTTTTTTCTTTCGTGTGCGGGTGTCAAACTTTCTCAGAATGGACCGAGGCTTGTCAAGTGGCCTTAATATACCACCCGGAGACCACCGGTCAAGTTTCGTTCCATTTGGAGGTCGTTTGGTACTCCAACGGTTAACCGGGCATCCGCAATGTCCATTTGAGTGTCCAGCCAAAATCCCCCTCAAAACTAGCCCAAAACCCACCAAACTCTCTTCCATGCTCTAGGTCGTTCGATCACGATCGTGTGGGCGAAAACCGCACCTCATTTGGAGCCTCCTACCTCCCTCTAGCTATAAAAGAGCATCTCCCCCCGAAAACGAATCGCAGATCAAACCCTAGCGTCTTCCACCTCGCGCCGCCGGACAAAGTCCGCCCGCGCCGACCGACG
>NC_057808.1:284326919-284331795 GCF_018294505.1 Triticum aestivum | reverse complement strand
GCCGCCGCCGCCGGCCATCACCGCCACCTGCCCACGCCGGCGTGCCCCTCCGGCCGGCCACCGCCTCGCTCCTCTGCGCCGGCGTCCCCACGCCTTCCTCCTCCGGCCCGGCCGGCGAGCCGAGCTCGAGCTCCACTGCTCGCCCGAGATCTCGATCTAGTTACTGTACGTGCGTTGACTTTGCCCTCACCCCGAAATTCCCAAGTCCTCAAATCTTTACAATAAGTGCTCATGTTCCTCGTTGTATAATTCCTTGCATGTATCTCCTATTCGCGCGTGTAATATGTCATATTGTTCGTCTCGCGATGCTCTACATTTCGTTCAATTGCACCATGTTCATTAGAGGTCATCTTGATGCCTAAATCTCTGTTGCAAGAGGGCTAGTTGCTGTTATCCTCTGGTTCTTAACAGAACTTGGAGATTTGTCATTTTTGTGTCATTTAATCTGTTCATCTTATGGGCATGACCTCTACATGTGTTTTGTTGTATGCCATGCCATCTTTCCAAGGGTGTATTCCATGTATTTTTGTGATCTCTGTGGTGACTAGCACAAGCATGCAAAGTAGGCTCCGTAATGTTTCGAATTTCAGGGACTCGGTGATTGCTCTAAGTCCTTGTCTGCTGTTATTTTGTTGCCATGTAAACTTGATGCTACAGAGAGATCCATGCATATTTTGGTGATGTTCAGTAAGGATGTTTTGTAGCTATTGTTGTAATTAATCCATTGCTTCCCTTTTTTGCAATTATGAAGTGTCATAGCATGACTCAATCTTGCTCTACTTTTGCTATAAAATATTTCTGGCAGATTCTTAACATGATAAGCAATTTTGCCAAGCTTAGTGTAGTTGATCCATACATGCTATGCTTTTGTTCTTGCCATGGATAGCTTCATAAACATGCCATATTGCTGTAGGTATGCTTTTTTTTGTCATGCATTGCCTTGTGGTGAGTGCATCAAGCTCACAAAGAGGCCTACATATTATTGTTTCTGCCATGCTCTGTTTTCTGCCAAGTCTGAAACCTGATAACGAAACTTGCTATGTTTACATGCTTGCCATCATATCTTCTGGTCCTTTTTGGCTTATGGTAAGTAAGGGACTTTTGTCATATGCTTTTAGTAGAATACTTCTATGCCAAGTTTTGCCATGTTAAGTTCCTGTAGCATGTTGATTTCGTGCTCTGAACATTGCTACCTGATGCTGTTTTCTGCCATGTCCAGTTTTTCACCAAGTCTGTGAACCTGTTATCTTTTGCACTTTTGCCATGCTTGTTTGAGCTTGATATGTTGTGATCTAGACGTAGCTAAGTGTTCATATTTTGTCAAGAATCTCCTGTAGATTACTTCCATGTGCTTTGTTGCTATGTTGGAGTGCTGTAGCATTGTTGTTTGTTGCATTTTAAGTGCTATCATGCTGTTAATCGCAGATTCGTGTCATTCTTGTTTTGCTTGCCATTTGCAAACCGTGCATCCGTTTCCGGTGATCTTTATATCGATTTCGACCGAAATCATCTCATATTTCCAGTGGCATGCTTGGTTTGCCAAGTTACTGCCATGTTCATCATTTTCCTTCCGGAGCACGCATATGCATCGCATATCATATCTTGCATATCATACATGTTTTGCATCATGTTGCTTGTGCATTTCTCGTGGTTGATTGTGGTTCCGTTTGTTTGTGTTCTTGTCTTGGGTAGAGCCGGGAGACGAGTTCGTGAACGAGGAACCTGTTGAGTACGCTTACCAGGATCAAGCTTTCGACAACTCTGAGAACCTTGCAGGCAAGATGACCACCCCTCGAAATCACTTCTATCTTTGCTTTGCTAGTTGTTCGCTCTATTGCCATGCTACGCTACCTATCACTTGCTATATCATGTCTCCCATTTTGCCATGTCAGCGTCTAACCATCCTTTCCTAGCAAACCGTTGTTTGGCTAAGTTACCGCTTTTGCTCAGCCCCTCTTAGAGCATTGCTAGTTGCAGGTGAAGTTGAAGTTGGTTCCATGTCGGAACATGGATATGTTGGGATATCAAAATATCTCTTATTTAATTAATGCTTCTATATATATTTGGTAAAGGGTGGAAGGCTCGGCCTTATGCCTGGTGTTTTGTTCCACTCTTGCCGCTCTAGTTACTGTTATACCGGGATTATGTTCCTTGAGTTTGCGTTCCTTACGCGGTCGGGTGATTTATGGGACCCCCTTGACAGTTCGCCTTGAATAAAACTCCTCCAGCAAGGCCCAACCTTGGTTTTACCATTTGCCACCTAAGCCTTTCCCCCGGGTTTTCGCGAGCCCGAGGGTCATCTTATTTTAACCCCCCCGGGCCAGTGCTCCTTCGAGTGTTGGTCTGAACTGAGTAGACTGCGGGGCCCCCTCCTGGAAACTCGAGGTCTGGTTTTACTCGTAGGATGTCTCATCCGGTGTGCCCTGAGAACGAGATATGTGCAGCTCCTATCGGGATTTGTCGGCACATTCGGGCGGCTTTGCTGGTCTTGTTTTACCATTGTCGAAATGTCTTGTAAACCGGGATTCCGAGACTGATCGGGTCTTTCCGGGAGAAGGTTTATCCTTCGTTGATCGTGAGAGCTTATGATGGGCTAAGTTGGGACACCCCTGCAGGGTATTATCTTTCGAAAGCCGTGCCCGCGGTTATGAGGCAGATGGGAATTTGTTAATGTCCGGTTGTAGAGAACTTGTCACTTGATCCAATTAAAATACATCAACTGCGTGTATTGCCATGATGGTCTCTTCTCGGCGGAGTCCGGGAAGTGAACACGGCCTGAGTTATGGATGACGTAAGTAGGAGTTCAGGATCACTTCTTGGTCATTGCTAGATGACGACCGTTCCGTTGCTTCTCTTCTCGCTCTCTTTTGCGTATGTTAGCCACCATATATGCTTATTGCCGCTACAGCTCCACCTCATTACACCTTCCTTTCCTATAAGCTTAAATAGTCTTGATCTCGCGGGTGTGAGATTGCTGGGTCCTCGTGACTCACAGATTCTACCAATACAGTTGCAGGTGCCGACGATGCCAGTGCAGATGATGGGGTCGATCTCAAGTGGGAGTTCGATGAGGAACGTGGTCGTTACTATGTGTCTTTTCCTGATGATCAGTAGTGGAGCCCAGTTGGGACGATCGGGGATCTAGCATTTGGGGTTGTCTTATTTTCATCTGGATTTTGACCGTAGTCGGTCTATATGTTTGTATTTTGGATGATGTATGAATAATATTTATGTATTGTGTGAAGTGGCGATTGTAAGCCAACTCTTTATCCCATTCTTGTTCATTACATGGGATTGTGTGAAGATGACCCTTCTTGCGACAAAACCACTATGCGGTTATGCCTCTAAGTCGTGCCTCGACACGTGGGAGATATAGCCGCATCGTGGGCGTTACACAAGGACAGGCTATGCATCAGTATAGGATTAACCGAAAGCAGTAACATGCTACACTACTCTAATGCAAGCAGTATAGAGAAGAATAGGCGATATCTGGTGATCAAAAGGGGGGCTTGCCTGGTTGCTCTGGCAAGTAGGAGGGGTCGTCAACTCCGTAGTCGAACAGGGCAGCAGCAGCGTCGGTCTCGTAGTCTACCGGAGAGAAGAGGGGGGAAGAAACAGTAAATACAATGCAAACATAAGCATAACGATGCGTGACATGACAATGAGCGGTGCTAGGTGTGCCCTAACGCGGCAGTAGGTGTACCGGCGAAGGGGGGGAACATCCGGGAAAGTTTTCCCGAAGTTTGCATTTTTCGGACAGATGAAACAGAGGGGGAAAGTTGCATGTTCAGGTAGTTAGGGTCATGTGGCAGACGAACGGATCACGTATTCGGATTCATCTCGTCGTTCTGAGCAACTTTGATGTAGAAAGTTTTTCGATCTGAGCTACGGTTTAATTCCTATGATTTTCCGAAGTTTTAAAGACATTCTGCAATTTAATTTAAAACAAAAATAAGTTTAGTGCATCAGCATGACATCATCAGGGTCAACAGTCAACTCTGACCGGGTTCACTGGTCAAAGGGGCAATGGGGCCCAATTGTCATTGTCTAGTTTAATTAAGCAGGTTTAATTAGACTAAATATGTTCATTAGGTTAATTAGTCAAAGTTAATTAAGTTAATTAACTAATTAATTATTTATTTATTTTAAACATCCCCCTTTTTACATTTTTATTTCCGTTTTCATTTTAACAGGGGGCGGGCCCCATTCGTCATTGGCCCAGGGGCTAACGGGCGGCGAATGCGGGTTAACGGGCGCAGGGGGTTGCGGGCATGGGCGCCCGTCAAGGCTGGAGCCCGTCTGGGCGCGGCGAGGCGCCAGCAGCGGTCAGCACCGGCGAGCGGCGGCCCAAGGTGGCGTTGGTGGCAGGTCGACGAGCGCGCAGCGGCGAGGAGCGGGCGCGGGGTGAGCGCTGTCGTGCGTTGGGCTGCACGACAACGGCAGCGCAACAACGGGGCGCGCGCGGGGAAGGGCACGTGCGGCGAGGGTGAAGGTAGCGGGGCAGGGGCACGATCATGGGCGCGCGCGGGGGGGGCATGCCCAGGGAGCGACAGGCGCGAGCCGAGCGAGCCCAGTGCGCGGCCGGCGCGCAGTGGCCGTTTGCGGGCATCGGGACGGCCGCGGTGAGCGCGAGGACGCGGGCCGGATCCGGTGACGGGGAGAGAAGAGGGGGCGGACGAGGCTCACGGCGGGGTTGGTAGGGAGACGGTAGTGGGCCCGGGGAGGGTCGGGGTGGTCTGACGAGGGAGAGGACGATGCGGACGACAGCGACGGGGACGAGGCAGTCCGGCGACGGCGCGATCGCGGACGAGGCGGCGTCAGCGCGGTCGGCGACGGGGGCGAGGTAGCTTCGACGGGGTCCAGCGATGGCGACGAG